>NC_140235.1:4964707-5054707 GCF_949987555.1 Borostomias antarcticus
AGAGAGAGAGGAGAGAGAGGAGATGGAGTAGCAGAGCGGAGAGAGAGGAGATGGAGGAGCAGAGCGGGGAGAGAGAGAGGAGATGGAGGAGGAGAGAGAGAGAGGAGATGGAGGAGCAGAGAGGAGAGAGAGCGAGGCGATGGAGGAGCAGCGAGGAGAGAGAGAGAGGAGATGGAGGAGCAGAGAGGAGAGAGAGAGAGAGGAGATGGAGGAGCAGAGCGGGGAGAGAGAGAGGAGATGGGAGGAGCAGAGCGGAGAGAGAGAGGAGATGGAGGAGCAGAGAGGAGAGAGAGAGGAGATGGAGGAGCAGAGCGGAGAGAGAGAGAGGAGATGGAGGAGCAGAGAGGAGCAGCACTCACCCCTTCCACTCCCTCAGCAGGCCGTTGATGATACCCTTCAGCACAGACTTCTGGATGTCTGGGGGCTACGGCAGGAGAAAAACAACAAACACAAGAGTCAACCCAGCCCTGGACACGCTCAGACATAGGAGCAACAACCAAACACCTTCTGGGTTTTAAGGGAGCATTCTCCTGGCAATTTTTTTGTTTTTTAAAGCCACATTTATCCATTCACCCATTAATACACGCATTAAAACATTCCTGCTCTCTTTTTTTGTTTGTTTTAGCGTTCCCTAGAGCCGTGCCGAGTCTCCCAGCGCCAGTACTTACTGTGAAGAGCAGAGCGTCGTAGACGGCGTTGACAAACTTGGAGTTGACCCCAGAGTCCTCTGTGGTGTTAAACGGAGCGTTGGCCTCTCTCTGAGAACAGGGCGAAGAGAAGGGAAAATACAATGTTTCCCATCGTTAAAATGGTTTTAATATCAGATTTTTACAACAACTCCAACTGTTTTCTCGTCAGGGGCGCTGGCTAGCGCCAGACCACGAGGCTTGTGTGTGTGTGTTGGTGTGTGTGTTCCTGTGTTACTGTACCTTGAAGGCAGCGTTGATTTCTATGAAGGAGTCGAAGGTGGTGAGGTAGAATTGCCTCATGTCCCTCCAGTCACCTGAGACTGTAGCCCTCTCCATGTCCTCCCTGAGAACCAATCAGGAGCATGTACTCTATGACACGGTATGTGAGGACTGTAAAGACGACTATTATACAAGCTTGTAAGTAGTGGGGTGGTAATAGTTAGGTGATATGATGAGAGTGTTAGTGTCTCTGATGAGCCTACTGTACTAACACACAAACTGTGAAATAAGTACGTTTTTTGTCACCCGGTAATTTTTTTGTGGGCAGCCACATTCTGAAAACATGTGATTCAAAAAGTAATTCAGATTTGCGTCCCCTTCTGAGGTCAGAAGATAACTCATTAGAATCCCCCCCCCTCCCCTCTCCATTCAGAAACGTCCTGCTGCATTTGCACCGTCTGAACCTCTGGAGGTACGGAAGGAGCCGTGGTGCATTTAAAGACTGACCCAGAAACAGCCCGTCTAGAACAGGACTGGACAGGGTTATAGAGGCGTGCTAGAACGCATAATCCGAGTGCTATTTTCAGCAAGAATATTCAAAGACATGTTTTGAGGACCCTAGAGACCGATATTAACTAGTTGAAAAGGAGCATATTGGGGGACCTTTAAGTTAGCGGAGAGGGGTGAAAGGTGGAGACTCACTGGAACTCTCTGGTGGTCTTGGAGCGCAGCGGGATGATGGGGTCGGAGGGGAACGGAGCCCTGACCTCGGGGGGCAGCGTGTCGATGGGAACCCTGTGTTTCTGTCTGACGTCGGCGCCGATAGGGGGCAGCTCCCTCCCTGGAGAGACAGGAAGGACACACATGCACGCACATGAACACACACACACACGCGCGCGCCGTCAATCAGCAATCAGTCAGGAATCACAGAGGGCATTCTACATGTAGCCAGGGGCAACCATAGCACAACAGTGCTCCCTGCGTCGGTTCCCAAACTAATGACCAAACAGCAACTCCCAAGTGGCTGATTAGTTTAAAGGCCGCCTTATTTCACCTTGTAGGATCAACCGTTCTTTGCCCTCTCCTCTCCACACCTCCTCTACCGCTCTTTATTTTTTATCTGCAGCGACACATAAAACGCCTCGTCTTAATCCTGTTTGAAGATGGAGGGATGGAAATCGAGGAGGAGGAGGTCAGAAGAGCGTGTCCAGTAAATCTGGGTGGACGAGTGTGATTTAAATCAGGCCACATTAACACTAAACTGCATGTGAACAACCTACTTACTAGATGGCTGTGGACAGTGTGTGTGTGTGTGTGTGTGTGTGTGTGAGAGAGAGAGTGTGTGTTTGAGCACAAATATGTATTTCCCGTGTGTGTGTGACTGTTTTCTTCGTGTTTGACGAAAAATAAGCTTTCATATGGATTTCATTTGACAGAGGTATGCATAATTATTCTGGCATTGGCAGAATTGGTGACAAAATAAGTTGAAATGTTCAAGACAAGTTCCCAGCTGGGTTTCTTTAGACCGCCGGCTTCAGTCACGACAGTAGGAGACAGTAATGTCTCTCAACACACACGGTTTCCTTCCTTCCTTCCTTTCCTGGGGCCGGTTGCACAAAACACCTTAAGAAAAGACAGAGAAAGACTCACCATGCCGGCCCCCTGGTCCACAGAGCAGTGAGCCCGCTGTGGCGGCCTGGACGCGGCCCCCCACGTCCCTCCTCTGGCTCAGCGTGGAGATGAAGGTGCCCAGCGAGGGGAAGGGCTGCTTCACGCCGCGCCCCAGACCCTGGTCACGGGAATATGACATCATCACTGGAGGACAGGCATACTGATACCAAACCTTGATTGTATCCCAGAGTAGTGGTGCTAAGTGGACAAGTGCACACGTGACTCGTACGTTTCGGCGTGCCCTGGGTGGGGTTCGAGCCCTGGTCGCCCGCGGGACAGACACCGTTTTAACCAGCTACTGAACGCCGATGATAAGCTAGCTCTTCACCGGCGCGGGGGTACGGCATTTATACTGGGGGAGTGAGTTTAACCGACAACTCGCTAGGGCTGTGCATCACTGGTCTCGTTTTGATTTGCTTACGATTATCCTGTCAACGATTCGATTCGAGGTCTATATTTGTGTGTGAAATTGTTCCATCCTCAAAAGCAAAAATAATACTTCTGCAGTCTAGCTGCAGCTTCTATCAACTTCTTCGCCTTCTGCTCTAAACCACTTCCTGAATGTGTCAATCACAATGAGTCTGAACGCAGCAGACAACAGCTAGCATTTGATTACGATTATCCTGTCAACGATTCAATCGTCACGTGCGCATGGCAATGCATCTGAGAAGCGATTAATTTCAACACCTCGACAGCTTGCTACTTATTCCAAGGACTCACAAGAAACCACATTCACTCTGATATACGCACACATTCGGGAAAGGAGTGGAGTCCAACTCTGTAAGTGTGCTGTACTTAAAGTTAGAGGAAGGAGGGGAGGAAGGAAACAAGTGTAGTCTCGATGGCAGAGGAGAGAGGGAAGGAGAGGTGGAGGAGGAGGAGGAGGATGTGGGGGAGCGCGGAGGTGGAGAGGGGGGAGAGGAGCGGAGGATACAGGGAAGGGGAGGACGCCATTGGCAGCATCTGCACCGCAGCAGGTCCTGACAGAAAAAACACTCCACTGAGCGCGACCAGAGAACACACACATGCCCAACAGATGACATGGAGACAGAGAGAGAGACAGAGAGAGAGAGAGTGTGTGTGTGTGTGTGTGCCTGAGACTGAGTGAGTGTTTGCGTAAGAGGGAGAAAGACAGTGAAAAGACCGAGCGAAACACACTTAGTTCAGACACTCCTGTGATCTTAGTCTTTAAAACAGAGACAAAATCCCCTCCATAAACCCAGCCCTGCACTTCACGTTAAAACACAGAGAAACGAATCAAGTCTCTTAATGTGAAAACAACATGGGCTATCGATACTGTAGGACTGAACAAACCACATCCAGGGCAGTCTACCCTGCTGCTTTGTTTAATAATGACAAGCCATCCTCACTGTTCTTCAGAGGAATCAAGCGAATATTCAGTCTATCTAGGGATGAAGGCTAAAAGCCTCCTTTTATGACGTGACCTGGTACAGTGTGTTCTACTGAAGGCAGATCAAACCCGCTTTTCATCTTATGAACACACAACAGGAACAATACGCCCACTGAACAATAACAGGCTATTAAAATCGAAACCCCTCGCTGAGTGACACACCCACAGGACACACCCAGGAACTGGAAGAGTATCAAATAGGCGTGAGGATTCAGAAGTGTGTCCTCTCTCTCTCTCTCTCTCTCCCCCTCCATCTTCCACTGCTGTCTATTCAATTAGTCAAAACTCAGAGGCCACACACACACACACACACACACACAGACACACACACACACACACACACACACACACACACACACACACACACACACACACACACACACACACACACACACACTCCTTCAGTTCGAATCTGTCCAGTGCTTCTTCTAACGAGGTCACATGTTTGTACTAAATGGAGATATTGGCCCACTCTATCCCATCTGGGCATTTGGTATTAATAAAAACAGGTTTGAATATCCTTTCTCAGAAGAATGCAATAATACATATTTTGGATACGGACGGAGAATGGGAATAATGTGTTCTGTATTCGGAGAGAGAGAGAGAAAGAGAGAGAGATTAGACAGAGATATAGTGTGTGGCTGGGTGAGTGAGTGAGTGAGTGAGTGAGTGAGTGAGTGAGTGAGTGAGTGAGTGAGTGAGTGAGTGAGTGAGTGAGTGAGTGAGTGAAAGAGAGAACGAAAGAGCGAGACACTACCCAGATCATGGGCTCAGTGATTCTTGGTGTGGCTGGGTGAGTGAGTGAGTGAGTGAGTGAGTGAGTGAGTGAGTGAGTGAGTGAGTGAGTGAGTGAGTGAGTGAGTGAGTGAAAGAGAGAGCGAGACACTACCCAGATCATGGGCTCAGTAAATCTTGGTGTGGCTCCTCTCCTCCTGAATTACAGCATTTCCTTTCTAAACCCCGACTGCTGGATCAAAACACGGCCGCGTCGCTCTCCTCCCTCCAGCCCTCCCCTTCATTTCCTCTCCTCTCCTCCATCTGTCCATCCGCCTCGTCTCTCTTCAATCTCCTTTATTATATCCCCTTCACCATCTCTCTTTCCTCTCTTCTCTCCATAGCCTTGCTCTTCTATTCTCTCTCTTCTCGATTCCCTCTCTTCTCCTTCTCCCCTCCCTCCCTCCACCCCTCCCCCTGTGTTCTTCACAGCCATGCCAGAGTCTGTGCTTTATGGGAGAAGAACCTTCTGTGTCTGTGGAAAAATGTGCCGCCTCGCCCCTAAATCTGTTCCCCATGCGGCTCCTCTTGGACGGTTAGACTAGATATCACGGCAATGATGCTACTGGGTGACTTCGGCTGCCTGATGGGTTGGTGGGACAGAGAGAGGAGGGGGAGAGAAAAGGTTAAAGTAAATGAGTGTGTGTGCGTGTGTGTGTAAGGGAGTGGGGTATGTACACAAGTTTCTGATATTTAAAGGTATAATATGTAATATGTGGATTAAAATAAACATTTAAAAAAAAAAAAAAAATCCATAGGGCTTTGCGAAGGTTGCAGAGTAAAAGTATTGCTTTTCCATAAAAAAAATATATTTTGTCTGAAATTATTACATTATGAAATTTTGACAGCCCGACAATGACACTGTTGATATCATACCAGCCAATAGTATTACAGCGTTGGTACTGCGCGCTGGGTTGCCGGGTACTATTCTAGCTTCACCACTGTGAGATTAGCAGTAGCCAGCTAACGGCAGCATTTCCGTCCACTTCCGCTCACTCTTTTCAGCTAAACGTTTGGTAAAATGGCAGAGTTTTGTCGTCCTGCTTCTGCGCCTAAGCCCCGGCGAACCGTGCGATACGAATCTCAAAAGCTCAGTGACCGAAGAAGGAGCAAAAGTCGGATAGATATCGGGCCAGCCTTTGCTCGTTGGACGGAGTTTATGGAGTTTCATGGGATAAAGTCGCATGGTGACATGGCTACTTTTCTACTAGACCGGTAAGCTAGCTAACTAGCTATCGTTATCTTTCTTGGAATCTGCATAGCCAGACCTAACGTTATCTCCACACTACAGCATCTAACGTAACTTATTACATGGCACTCTGAAATACTTGATTGTGATTACTGATTAGTGTAACGTTATGTTCCTGTCGGAGTGAAGATCTTATCACAGTATGACTGAAACAGTGCATTCTCTGGCATTTTGGCAACCAATACGTTGTGTTGTTGCAGTTCTTATCTTTAGACACTAGATGGGGGAAATAATTCACATTATACCTTTAATGATTTTAGAAAACTGAAAGGATACTTGTTTGTGATATGTTTTAAATCAATAATGATTCAATGTACTTACCGAAAAGGACAGTTATCAAACGGAATTCTTTTTTTCTTTTTTTTAAGTATGGAAAATAAATAGCCTATACAATTTTGTATTAGCCTATAAGCCAATGGAAACTTCAAGGCAATTCAGATAGTATTTCATTCACATACAGTAAGCTAGATAACATAGGCTATACCACCACATCTGTCTGTGCACCTTTAAAAGCAACTTTAGCAATTGTCGTAATTTCTACTAAAGTAGAAAAAGATGCATTTCATGGCTGTAGGCCATCAAGGATTCGGCTGTTGGTCATAATTCTGCCCCCAGTATATATGAGCTGTTACTGAGGACATGTCATATTTCTGCCCCAGAACGCCAAAAGCCTGTTCTAAAGTACTGTTTCCTGTCACAGGGTGCACAGAACAATGTGTTTCAACACTGGGAGTCGGGACAGGGTGAAAACTGAGCTCATTCCAGCAATAAAAACAGAATCTCTCCAAAAGTGAATATATTCAAAAGAAACAGTTGTGCAGTTATACATGGTAGAGGCCATACTTCTGCCTCAGTATATTATATTACATTACAAGTTATTATACCCTTTGGAGCACACAATCACCATTTGGCCATTTAGTCGGCCCTTATTACCTTATTAAAAACCTGTCCCTGTCATCATTAACCTTGTGACCCCTGCCACTAGCCTTGCCAAATAAGAATGCTGTCGGGGAGACTGTGTCCGAGGAAAATGGAAACAGACAGATACAGAGATTTGTTCATTTATGTGCTATTTGCTGGCTGTTGTGGGTAGTGCGTAGTGTTATCACTAATTGGCGGTTTAGTCAGGCCTTGACTCACGAGTCAGTCTCTAAACGCTACTCTCAACTAGAGACTCAATATGATTTTTAATGGAGATGTCTCCAGACTTATTGAGGCGGAGATCTCTAGTCTCTTATTGAGACTGAAGTCAGGCCTAATTATCTAATTAAAGAATCTGGCCCTGTCACCATCTGTTTGGGACCCCTGCTGGTAGCCGTGCCAGATATGAATGCTGTCAGACTGATGGTGTCCGAGGAAAATTGAAACAGACAGGAGATTTGCTCATGTAGGCTATGTTAAATAGGAGTGGGGTCGCATGAAGACAGGGATGTCCTTAAATGTCCTTAAACGCCCTAAACGAATGACCATTAAACACTTCCAATACACAAGTCGCCATGAACAAAGTTAAACAAAGTGTTGAATGACAAATTTGTGTGGTGAAGTTTTGGGGTTTTGAAGCAGTATCTAGGTTACAGATTTGGTAGCCTACAAATTGACCGTTGGGGATGAGCGTAAATTCGTAGCTTCGCGTCCTGGTTCCGCGCGTTCATTGTTCTGCACGCTAATCGAAATTGTTTAATTGACTATCATTCTATTTCATCGTGCGGGAATGGAAATTGGGTCTGACTTCATAAATAAATAAAATTAAATAAACACCTCACACTCGTCAACTTTCTCATCATGATAGCATATCACTACAAATTAACAGCCGGAATTACACATTTAGTCTACCTATGAGAGCCACTACAAATGTTGCCACTACAGTACAACCAAAACAGATTGTAAAGACTAAAGTGATTTACATGAGCACAGACTTACCATAAGAGGTGATGTTTGGAATATTGGTGGAAGCCTGGCACGTTCCCTTTCAACTTCCGAAAGAGCGAAATTATCTTCAGTCATCATCGAGAGCCCCGACCCGATTCTCAATTACGCTTGAGTAAAGTCGTGTAGCCTACAGCAGACTCGCTGAGGATAGTTCTCCTGTTACATAACAGTCAAAGACAAGAGTCTACATCTTTTAAACAGGTGGGCTGTGACTCTACCCAGCGGTAAATTCGTCGTCAGTTGTCCTATTCTGGACTCAAATCACATCTTCTGTCCCGTGGGCTAGTCACCGTCTTTCTGGCAGGTGGGCTCGTGCGCAACCTGTTAATTTTTGTCAAACGAAATGATTGCAATGCGCAAAGTCTGCTACTTCTTGATAGCAGATTGATACACAGATACTGTAGCATACATACACAGTTTTGCAGTTAAATATAACTTTTTGGTGAGCATCTTTTTTCTTAACCCCCGAGCTCCGTCGTCCGAAAGGCTGCACAGCTGCGAGCTGGCGCCATGTTGTCAGGAGGAGGTGCATGGAAACCAGCTTGGAAACGGAGGCTGTCTCCGGTCTCCGTGCACGGACATCCTGCGTCATCGGTGCAATTTAACGTATCCATAATTAGGGCGCGCAAAGTTTAAGCGAACAAACAGCGTAAGACATTTTGGGTAGCTCCAGTATACTTAGGTGGCCTAGTAGGCTAATTAGTTATGGCATTGTGCGAACTGGCTACAGAACTGAGCCATTCTAGGCTACGTTTTAAAATTTGGCAGCACCATAGGTTATAGCCTACTGGAAGAGAAAAAGTAGTCTGTGGTGTGCGCGTGTGTGGGGGTGCCCACATCACGTGCGTGAGTGTTAAAATTGAGCACGCGGTTGCTACCCCTCTAAAAAAAAAAAAAGGAAAAAAGTGAAGAGTTAAGAAAAAAAGACTTTAAAAAGAAAAAAAGAAATAGGAAAAATAAAGAATATAGGCTACTGTTGTTGTCACTATGCTCAGGTTGGTGCTTTTCTTCCCTTAATTGGTCAACTGATGTGCCAGTGGAAAGCTGAACTGTGGGCCCCCTCATCCCTGAGCTGTTGCATAATAGCAGATGTGCATAGTCATGACTCCTGCCTGTTGCTGTGTGGCAAACCAAGGAGCAGGGAGGGGTAACTGGAAGGCACCGGAAGGAGAGAGAGAGAGCTCCTAAACCACACTCCACCCCAACAGATGAGTCTGTGGCAAGCCCTGCTCCATCCTTCCTCCCTCTCTCCATCCCTCCTTCTCTCCATCCCTCTTTCCCCTCCCAAAACCACCGACTCATTGACTCATGACTGGGCCACTGTTTGGAAGCCAGGTGTGAAAACACAGCAGGCATGGAACCAATCTGGCCGACTAGCAGCGCTGGCCACAGCTACAAATGTGTCACTTCAGTTTGTATAGCATGTTTCTTCTCCCGAGCCCTTATAGTCTCAGAGTAGGAGTGCTGATCTAGGATCAGTTTGGCTTTTTAAAATCATAATGAATAGGATTATGTGGATGGGGGTAGGGGGGGACGTGACTCCCTCTCTCTGAGTCCCGTTATAAATAGTCTTTCTCATTCCCTTACTGCTGAGTGGTGCTATTAGACAAAAGGAAGGAAAAACACAAAATGATTAATGTACCAATAACAGTTAATGAGTGTGCAAAGGCATGCGGACCACCTGATGAATAGACAATATCTGTGTATGTTTTACATCAGATCATGAAAAATGTTCTGCCAAGAGAATCCTATTGCATCTCTGTGGTTAGACAGAGGCACACTATTGGCAGATTGGTTGTCAAGAGCAATATTTGGTTTGATTCGTAGCAACGAAAATAGGGGAGTGGTTGAGACCATAAGTGTGCATTTTGACCCTAGAAACCTCCCTCCTCCCTGTCCACTCCTCCTCACTGATCTGACAGGGCTGGATAGGTATAAAAATATGGCATATGTGAGGGCAGAGCTTTATGGAATGGAACACATCCCAATTAAACTATCACCACACATAGCTTCCCTCCTGACCGTTAGCTCTTCCCCAAGAGATTCCTTCTATGACGATGGACAGAACCTTGCACACACACACACACACACACACACACACACACATACACACACCTCCCTGGTATGACATCCCATTTCTACTTACAGTAAGTAACCGTGTGTGCCTATAAGGCCAGCGTGCGTATGTAGGCGTATGTGTCTGTGTATGTGGTCATTACCCATCTCCTCCATAAGAGAGCGCTGCACACCCAGACTTGCTTGCCCGGGTTTTCAAACTCTTTAATCATGTTGCAGTCTAGCCCCAAAAAAGTTTAAATGCTAAACGTATTCATTGTAGAGGTGTGTAGAGACTGTTTCTGATTCCCTGACAAGGAAGAAGGCAGGAAGATGGGGCCTCTAAAAAAAAAACAGGACCTGGGGGGGGGGGGGGGGGGGGGGGGGGGGCTTTCTTGGCCACACAGTGACACATGCAATATTTGGGGGTCACCGGTGGATGACATTTTCCCCTGCATTTCTCCCATCCAAGCCGTTCTCCTCCAGGGGCAGCCAGGAGTAGCGGGCAGCCATCGTTCATGGCGCCCGGGGACCAAGTCCAAGTTCTCAGTCCAGGTTTTGGTCAGGGACTGGATTGATGAGCCATCTGTTCTTCTGCATGTTTTTGTGCGTGGCAACGCACCAGAGAAAGCAAATGTCGGGTTGTCCCTTTGTCCGTGCCTTCGTCGGGTTGTTGACCTGCAGTTCTATGTTGCTACCACAAGAGGCAGTGTTTTTTTTGTGCGTGGCTGTAAGCCAGCGCACCTATCACAAGAGGCAGTGTTTTTTTGTGCATGGCTGTAAGCCAGCGCACCTAGACAAGTGGCAATGTTTTTTTGTGCATGGTTGTAAGCCAGCGCATGTAGAATAGCGTTTGTCCGGTTATCACTCCCTTCCTCCCTCCCTCCCTCCCTCCCTCCCTCCGGTCAATGTTGATATGCATTTCTCTGTTGGCACCCCAAGAGGCAGTAGTCCCAGCACATCAAAATAAAGAAGGGACACCAAAATCAACTTGCCAATCTCCACTGCACAAGTAGAGTAGCGGTGAAAGCATAGGACTCCCACCGCGGAGACCGAGGTTCAAGGCCCCGGAGGAGATGACTTTATGGGACTATACCCCAAATGTCCACATGTTCATCCTTTCACTCCAACCTTTTTATCCCTTACCTTTGTCCAGAAACAGAAGTTGAACCAGTTGCAGCAAAATAGCTAACGTTACAGGAATCATCAGTGTAACTGCTTTAGCCACTGACCGCTACCATTTATGTTATGGAAGCTGCTGCTAGTTGTTGTAAGCCCATGAGCCCATCTTAATTTATCAGACATTATTTCATGTCATTTCAATTCACAGCTATTTCAGTGGCATGACCATCTTCCGTCCTACCAGTCCTGAACAGAAACAAGCCAGCCACGCACATAAGCCAGGCTGGACCTGGTTTGTATTGGGGTTCTTTGGGAGGAAACCGTTGCGATCACGGTGAGAACATGCAAACTCTGCACAGAAAGGCCCAAAGACCCTTTTGCTGTGAGGCGACAGTACTAGGTACTACGTCACTGTGCCACACGTGAGCGATTTTGGGGTTCAGCGTCTTGCTCAAGGACAGTTCGGCACAATGCTGAGCGCTGGGATCAAACTGGGGACCTTGCGATCTCCAGCTGCTCTACCTCTCGAAAAGAGGACCTGCCACCTGCGGGGTTTGTTTTAAAATGAGGATAATTAGGAACCTAGCGTCACTGGAGCGTAAAGTAAAGACTGGTACATAAGGGTGTAAGCAGGTCAGTTAAGTGGGAGGGGGGTAGTCCCCGGAGTGCCTTGTAGACCAGTGGGGGGACTTTGAAATGGCAGTTTTTTTGTAAATGGGTGCCCAGGAAGAGATGGCTAACATGGCTTTTGTAAGGGGCAGGATTGTGGCCTGTCGCTGTGGTAGCCCTGTTCTCTCGTCAGCCCTTATCACCACCCCGGGATCACTAGGATGTTTTCTCGGTCTAATGATAGATTCTTGGGATTCACAAGCACAAGGCTGGGCCTCGGACCCCACTGCCTGCCTGTTTTGTTGGCACATGAATTCTGAGGTTGTCCGTTTTAGGCAGGAGAGGAATTGACATGTGCAGACGGAGTGACATATGTGTTTCCTCTGAGAGTGTAACAAACGTCTGTCCAGACGGCGGTACAGAGAAGATGGCAAGGTGAATAGTCAATGTCTTGACCTGCTGTCTCCAAACGGATTAGAGACTTCCTATCCCATGCACTCACATATTCTCTCTCTCTCTCTCTCTCTCACACACACACACACATACACACTATGCATGCACACGCACGTTATGCACATGCTCATAAGTCACATGAACTTCTTACAAATGCATACACTGCACATGCTCTCATAAACCACACATACAGTACTATTCACGGACAAACATTAACACCCCGATCTAGTTTTCTCACATACCAACCACACACATGTACACACACACACACACACACACACACACACACACACACACACACACACACACACACACACACACGCACTCCTGTTACAGAGTGATTCTTTTGTAGGGCTGTCACCAGTGTGACTGTCAGCATTATGTCACCCTTCTATTCTCGAGTTACACCTGCCTCTGTCAGGAACGTGACATACATACACGCACACACACACACACACACGCACGCACACACACACACACACACACACACACACACACACACACACACACACACACACACACACACACACACAGACATGCAAGCATACCTTACCTTAACCATACATATGCACAAGCACACTTTCACTTTCACACATAGCCTACACACACACACACACACACACACACAGACATGCAAGCACACCTTACCTTACCCATACATATGCACAAACACACTTTCACACACACACACACACACACACACACACACACACACACACGCTCACACACACACGCTCACACACACACACACACACACACACACACACACACACACACACACACACACACACCCTACAACAGCATCACCATTACTGTGACAGTCCCTCAAGAGCGATGACCCATTACTGCACCAAAAAGTGATTTCCATTACAGCTGCTACCCGTTACCCAAGTACACACACATATTTGTACACACAGGTATTCACAACCATGCCATCGACTCAAAACACCTGCTCTTATAAACCATGACCTAGAGTCGTAGAGAGGGCCGCAGTAGTGCTAGTCTCTCCGTGTGAACTGAGACCGCTACAGCTGTTAGCCTATATCAGATGGAATATGTCATCAATGTCACACAATAGACCTTGAGTCATGTGCCGTCACACTCTGCCCATCAGCGGGGGAGCCGATAGGCCGAGGCTATCATCTTTCGGGGCGACATCATCGCGGGGGCGTCCATGCTGCGCTGTCAGGTCCATGCTGAGCCGCCACGAATGCCCCTCCTTGTCAATTATCCTGACCCTGGCTGTGAGGAAGAACTTTGGCCTGTGTCAGGCTCAGGAACGCGCCGGCGTCCCTGTCTGTGTACGGGGGCAGACGCTGCCGGGCAGAGAGGGTGTCATCGTCCAGAAGTGGTCCGCAGAGAGCTGACGGGCGAGGTCAACGGCAATCAGAAAGAGAGAGAGAGAGAGTGACAATCAGCACTATCATTATATCTATATTTGGACTCTACTTCCTGCAAGGTCTGAGCACGGCTGATGATGAGCCACTGCTGACCAAATCACCCCACGCCGATGAAGTGTCAAAATGGCTACCCAGACAGGGACATTATGATAGCTTATAGGTATATTGAGCTTATAGGTCATTCAGATGGCTCGTGGTTCAGGGCTATTGCGTATGTTATAGAACAAACAGGAAAAAAGCCACATTGTATAAACAAAACAGTCAGATGGCCATGTGTAATGACTGTGTAGTCCCCTGATAGTGGTGATCTAAAAACCTCTGGGCCATAGAAGGGCAGGGTGATGCAACACAGAGCAATCGTTCCTGAGAGCCAACCGTTCTGTGAGCAGCTAGGACAAGTAGAGGACTCCCATTTTTGGCCCTCATGCCCAACTCTCCTTACCAGTCACAATGGAACTACAGTGGTAGTATATCCTAATCACGGCCACATACACTGTAGACACATTACCTGCTTTACTGGCTGATCAACTCTACCTTCAGTTTATCTCTCGCACTCATTCACTCACACACACACACACACACACACACACACACACACACACACACACACACACACACACACACACACACACACAGAGGGAGGGAGAGCCAACACATACCAGGTGTGAGTCAGGATACGCACCGTCAGGCAAATAGAAGCAGTTGTGTCTTTATTTGGTGAAAAGATTGACAGACGAGAAAAATGATTAATGACGACGATGAATGATGCATGATATAAATCACAGTAAATCACAGAACCATGCCACAGTAGCAGCCTAGTGCTGGTCCACATCTCTAATGATACTCAAGTGATATTTTTATATCCAGCAGAGCAGACTGGCAGGCTCCCATGCTGTGAAGAGCCGGATACATTTTTAGGTGGCCGGCTTCCCGGGGATGATTTACTAAACAAGCATTCGGTGCAACAAGGATTTGTCATCTTGTCACACATAGTCTGCCCACTTCTAATAACAAATTCTTCATGGTGCTATGAAAGGACCTGCCATGAAAAGGCATGAATCAAAAGATTGACACATACTGTACGATGCCACTGTGGGCTTTGAGTATGTGACAGATGATGCATCCTCTAGGCGTTTAAGTCAAGTAGGTTACAAGCCGTGTGTGAACATGAAGGAAATGTTTGCAGGAAACGGTTTAGTTTGTATCTGAAACAGGAAACTACATGGTGGGGGACTGGACTGGGAGTCTAGCTGAATGTAGCCTGTATCTATCACTCCAGAGGTCCCCTGGTATAGGGAGGGTTGGAGAGGATGTACAGTAGATGTCCATAGGGGAACTCTGGCCCACATATTATACTTTATGCCTGACTTCAGAACATGCCGGCAAGGGCGACAGGGACAGCTGAGAGGACAAACGTGGGTTTCTGTGTTTGCACATGCATGCGAGAATGTGACTGTGTGTGTGTGTATGTGCATGCAGTGATGTAGTGTGTGTGAGTGTGTGCGTGTGAAAGAGACAGTGTGTGTGTGTGTGTGTGTGAAAGTGTGTATGAGTGTGTTTGTGTGCGTGTGAAAGAGACAGTGTGTGTGTGTGTGTGTGTGTGTGTGTGTGTGAAAGTGTGTGTGTATGAGTGTGTGTGTGACTCACAGTCACATTCTCGCATGCATGTAATGTGTGTGTGTGAGAGAGTGTGTGTGTGTGTGGGAGAGAGAGAGAGAGTGTGAGACCTCCGAGGGCAGTGTAGACGCTGCATGCTGTCATCATCAGTAGTGTCCCGTGCTTCTCTGGCTAGTAGCTACAGTACTGGACATGCTAGTAGCTACAGTACTTGACATGCTAGTAGCTACAGTACTGGACATGCTAGAGCTACACTACTGGACATGCTAGTAGCTACAGTACTGGACATTCCTCCTCCTTTTCCTCTCCAACCCAGGTCAGTTGAGCAGATGTACATATTTCACATGCTGACTGTTTTTAACACTTTCCCTGACTGCACCCGGCCATACAGTATAAACAACACGTAAACGCAGGAAGCAAAATAAAAACAACATTTAATTAATTCACGAACAGAATTTTTTTCCCCAGGTACAGATATCGACTATTTCTCTATACAATCCTTAACTCCAACAAATAATTCTCAGGCACAGGTAAGCACAATAAAAATATATTATTCTATTCACATCATAAAACACCATCATTAGATTATGTACAGGCTTATTTCATTTCTCCAAATAAAAAAATACATCATGTTCTTGTACTGTACATTGCCAGCTCAGAGAAAATTCAGTGTGGTTGGCTTCTCACCCAAGTGTTGTAGGCTATTAATCTTTACCACCAGTCTGTATGAGACAATGACAGGCTGAACATCACATTAACTGGTTAGAAAACAGCTAGAACATTCTATACAGTATCAGCTACTGAACACTGTATTCTCTATATTGAATCACATGGCACAATGAGGAGGGGATTTAGGTTTGTACTGTATTTACAGGTCTAGCTTTACATGGTTACATTAATCATCTTATTATGATTGCAAAAATCTCTTTAAGATCTAGTTGAAATATAAAATGTACACACACAAACCACATCCCCTTGAACATTATGTAAAACTGTACCTTGCAATAAACCTTTGAGACCAACTGCAAAATGTAAATCTGACCAAAGAAATCCTCTTACCCTAGACCTGTGCCAAAAAAGATATTAGCTCACTTCTATGAGATTGGCAGCAGTCAATGTAATCACATTGCAGTATGGAGTGTGTGTGCGTGTGGTGTGTGTGTGTGCGTGCACGCTTGTATCTTTCTTTCTCCTGCAGGCTTCCTAGCCTGTCATGGGCTGATAGCAGCTTTCAGCTGCATGGCAGACCTAATAACGAAGACGGATGGTGCTGGGATCCAGACTCTTTGAAACCTGTTGGTGGAGTGTCTGTGACAGGGGCATTATCTTAATTGATAGATTGTGGGGTGAGTCTGAAAATATTTTCTGTGCATAAATAACGGACAAGATAAAAAATATTTTGCAAGAGTTAGATACCTAATTTTTTGCTGCCAGGCCACGGTGGCCCCATGGCAGCGCTCATCATTCTTATCAGCCTCATGAATCATTCAGACAGATACAGAACCCTACGCCTCGCCACGCTTGACTCGGTCAATGTTCAAGAAGAATACTGCGAGTAAGAACGAGACGCACGATGAGATACGGGAGAGTAAGAAATAAAGTTATCAGGCCAACCAAAAGTTACAGAGAAGAAGGCTGTCTGAAAGGCTGCCCAGTCCTGGCCACAAGGCCACGTAGCCATCCTCCTGACAGGTCACGTTCAGCCATCTTGTCATCTTCGAAGTCTGTCTCGGTTCAGCCGAAGTCTATTCTTGGCCTGTACTCCAGAACCATAGGATAAGCCTGAATGAAGAGAGGAATAAGGCATAGTAACAATATTTATTTACTATTATTAATATATATATGACTGACACAGAAAGAGAGAGAGAGAGAGAGAGAGAGAGAGAGAGAGAGAGAGAGAGAGAGAGAGGGAGAGAGAGAGGGAGGGACTGGTGAGATGTTATGATGAGGTGTACTGATACTGTGCCGCATGTTAAAGACAGATGTCAGTGACATTGTACCTACCTACTGTACAGTGCATTCATGTATAAACTGGATGATTCTAAGCTGGCTTCAGTAGGCCGTGTATGTATCTATCTGTCCCTCGGGCAGGTCAGGACAGGATCCTCTGCTCGGTCCAGCCAGGTGTCCTGCTAGTGGCTCAGTCTGGGCAACCGGCATGCCAGACCTAGTTCTGCCTGTGCATGTGCGTCCCCCGCTATCCAGAGACAACCCGAAACCGTCAGGGGATCTGGTAGCCAACTCCCGCTCCCTTTCTACCTCCCCGTCTCTCACTTCGCGTCCCTCTCCTACCCTCCATCTCTCTCTCCCTCTCTCTCTCTCTCAGAGCCCTCTGCAGGGACAGCTGTTATCACTCCTCAGGGGCTGTCCACACCAAGGAGACCCTTTCATTACCTGCTCTTTCTCCATCTCTCTCACACACACACACACATGCACTAAACCACCCACGCTAATAAATACATGTGACGTGCATGCAAACATACACAGATACACATTCTAGACCCATCCTCCTCTCACCACTTCAGATGTCTCTGGTGTGTGAATTCTCCTGAGTTTAGTTTAGCCCTGGCTTGGCTGCATATAGTCTCTCTCCAGACTCAAATATTATGTTGAGTTCTGCTCCGCATACTTTATAATAGAGTCTGTGCCACGTCAACGCCCAAGCTGGTGCTCTGAGGGCGTATTGACGGTTCAAAATTGGAAATTGACTGGTCGTAGCAGCAAATGAGAAACGCTAGCCCAGGTTAGATGGGCGGGGCATATCTATGGGTGGGAACGCCTGATTGGTGCCGCCGGGATTCCGGCACTTCCAATGAATTGCCAGGATTTGAACACCATATTTTTGCATGAAGTGTCTCAGACCCGTAGAGAGATGGGCAACATGCAGTAACATAGTTAGCGTAGCTCTCATGGGTCTGGCGTTGAGACTAGGCTGCATACTGCTTGTAGTATATCTACAGTAAGACTTACTCTTCCTCTGGTGACAGTCTAGGTAGGTAGGTACAGTAGGTAGGTACAGTAGGTAGGTAGGTAGGTAGGTACTTTATTAGATCTGCTGCAGATCTGTGACTGCTATTTCTGACCCAGAATAAGCTTATACTACTGTATTAGACGACAAAGCATTTTCTATTGAGAATCTCTGACTCATTCCATTGATCACAACTACCTTTGTGTCATTAATTAGATAAAACCAGATAAAACTGTGATTCAAACCAACAACCTTCAAGTTAAAAGTCCTACGCCACAGGTCATCTTAGCTCCAATTAAAATTAGCCAGTTGACCAGAATGTGATCTGTGACCCTTTAATAAGGGTTTGATATGGAGGTAGTGAGGGCAGCTGTGTAACAGGAAGGAAATCATACAGTACGCTGCCCTGCCAAAGCAAAGACAGCTGGTTGGAGGACAGGGCTGGACAGGAAATGACATAAGAGAAGGATTATGTCATGAACATAACCAAGATTATAGTTCTTTTTGTCTTACATTGTCACCATGTAGTCTCCAGCGGGTCATGTAGATAAACTCCAGAGTGTGGTCCTTTCCCATGATCTCACCATTACACAGTACATCCAGCTACAAACACACACACACACACACACACACACACACACACACACACACACACAGATCACAAGAAAGAGGTAGACATTAGATTAAAATCCATCTGTTGTCTATTCATTGCAAAGTCATTGTCATGTTTCTCACCTCGTAGGAGCTTGGGAGTTGTAGTTTCAGACTGAGGAACTTCTTGATGGTCCCCACAGTGACTCGACTAGAGCAGCGTATGAATCTCTTCATCAGATCCTGTGAGGTTGATGCCAGGAATACTTCATTCAGATTCAGATTCATTCATTTGTTTGTTCGTTCATTTTCAAATAGAGCTAAGAAAATGTGCAAACACTACTATAGGCTTCAGACAACGATGAGGAAAACTGGCCCAAAACACACACACACACACATACACACAAATACACACACCTTGACTGTGTTCTCCCCGTTGTTGCGGAGACAGTCGAGGCAGATGGCAATCTGGGGGTCGCTCCGATGGTAGTCTTTATCTTCACCCTCATCATCATCATCACTCTGCCTTAGCTTCTTACACCTGAGGCCATCTCCTGTGGCATAGCAACAAGAGACCTCAGCTATTGATGTAAAACGCTGAAGTCACTGCATGATTTATAACCGCAATTATATACAGATATTCTATTTTTTTGGAAAGGATCTGTATATATATATATATATATATATTTTTTTTTTATTCAAATAGAGCTAAGCTAAGCTATATATATATATATATATATATATATGTATTATATACTGTATACAGCTGTATTATGTTACATGTCTTAAGACTGTCCATACCTGCTCCGGTGTCTTTTGACTGATTCCTCCTCCAGAACTCTGCTTCCTGTTGTTCCTCCTCTAGTCAATATCAACAACCAGGAAGAAAACAGTACCGGTGCATTCAGAGCCTATGTTGTAATACAGCCTTCTAGATGACCGACTCTGACCAGACACTTTCATGATCTAAGTGTGAGACTCACTCTCTCTGAGTCCAGGTACAAGCTTAAAGATGATCTCCTCCAGGTTGTTGTCAAACCTGGGCAAAGTACAGTATAAGCGTGAATGGTGTGTGTGTGTGTGTGTGTGTGTGTGTGCATGGATGCTGATGAATGAGGATGTTTTGTGTGTGTGTGTGTGTGTGTGTGTGTGTCTCGTACCTCAGCATCTCCAGAGGGTTGGTTTCGTGGACCTGGATGCCACATTTGGGACAGTTGTTGCTGTCCTCAAAGTGCTGGACAATACAGCTCTTACAGACTGTGGGGGAAAAAAGGTAATTATCATTCGTTATGAATGATGACAAATGATGATAGCCTACACTACATTGTGTGTGTGTGTGTGTGTGTGTGTGTGTGTGGGGTGGGGGGGGGGGCATGCGTGTGACTCACAGGTGTGCAGGCACTCAGTGACGGTCGTGGGTTTGATCAGGTAACCTCTGCACAGGTAGCATGTGATGAAGTGGTTCAAGTCTCGGACCAGGTGTTTGGTCTCTGTCGCCATGATTAGCCCTGGTCAGGGGTCAGCTATCACAGATGTGCCCGTGGCCCCCGACGATGCTGGGGCGACCTCTGTATCTTCATCATCCTCATCTTCGTTCTCAGCCAGTCCTCCTTAGCCAGGACACGCATTTTATAGAAGACTCTCTACCTGTGCCCTTGACCTGCAAGCACACAGAGCATCAGTTGAGAAGGTCCACAAGCAAGGTCCAGTACTACTTTTATACCAGCACTCCAGCCAGCTGCGATGACAGTTATAGCCCAGACCAATTTTATTTGATCAGGTAGCCCACAATTAACAGCAATTGCAAGATGCCTACACATGTTTTCCATGTAGCCCTATGTAGCCTATAGCCTGAAAGAGCTAGATAGCCTACGCACACGCACGCAAACGCTCGCGCGGCAAACACATTCTTAGGACTGCACTATTAATAGCTAAGCTGAGCCAGGAAGAGGAGGGAGGTAAACTCAAAAAGGTAGAACTGCGTGTGTCGTAATGCTATAAAAATCCCTGGTGCGTAGTTAAGAAATCCGGGGGCGAGCACATGGCGAGATACCACCGGAGCTCTCTACCGTTATCGCTGGGAACGGGTCAGGTTTGCGTCACCTCTGTCAAAAACAATGTAGACTGACTAACCCATATAGGATAGCCTATTTATGTCTACTAGCCTACTCATCGTGTTTGTAACAAAGTTGCGAGAGGCTGTAGACCGATCATAGACTAAATCGGTTGTAGGCTATCCTGCAACCGGAATTAGCCTACATAAACTGTAGATTTTCAACACACTGGCAAGCGTCCAGTCATTCACGTTCACAGTCAACATCCCGACATGAACCATATAGTCCTCGCTCTTTAAAGTTTGACTAGGCTATGATGTCGGATGCATCAATAAAAAGTCCTTACCGCTACTTGTCGCCATGAACGTAATGTCCGTGACACTGCGAGTTTTCGATAATTCCTGCGAGTAAACAGTGAACAGAAACTAGCAGCAAGATAACGGGAACAAGCATCAGTTCTCAACAACGCAGCTAGAAGTGGGCGGGGAGGCTGTGCGTGCACAACGTGTGTTGTGTGAGTCAGATTGTATCATATTGTAGCTTATGAAATAGGCTACAAACACCAAACAGTGTGGTAGCATTTGTAGTCCCAGTAATTTCAACTGATGTATCTGATTTTATTTATTATCTTTAAACAAAATGCTCAAGACTCACAAGCTGGTAGTAGCATTTAAACATCTCAAGTAGATGATAGAGGGTCTAGGCTTACTGTATAAGTGGATCGAATTACCAGTCATCACTAAAAAGGATAAACAGAGAGCACTGGATATCTCCCTGTGGCAAGAAATCACATTCCCAACAGACAGGTCTATTTTTGAACTCATAGGCCATCCCTATTGTTTTCATTCAGAAAGCAGCTGGAGAGACCGGAGGGACAGAAGGAGACAGGAGAGAAAGAATGAGGCGGTTGGGGGGCAGGGGGGATAGGGCTTTTCTCCTGCCATTCTGTCCATTCTCTCTTTCTTTCTTTCTCTCTCTCGTCTGCTGTGGCTAAGATACGACAGGGATCATTGGAGGAATAAAAGGAGGAGGTTGTGATCATTCAGACTCGTCTGTCTACTTATAGTTAGAGGCATGCAAATGCAACTTTGTGTTTTAGAGTAACACTTGTTTCCAGGGCCAAACATATAAGAAAAGATAGATAGATAGATAGAAAGACAGATAGATAGATAGATTAAAAAAAGCCCTATGTAGAAAGCAGGGCTGTTGCCTACAGTATATAAGGCAGATGTACTGCAATTCCTACAGTAGCAGAGGTTGAATATCAATAGTTTGTTTGCATCAGGGATCTTTCCATTCTTGTGCATGAAACATGTGACTGTAATATGGAATTCCTTCAGAGGTGGAGGTGATCAAGTCTACCGTTTCCATATTAGGGTCCCCTCACCCAGAGACGATCACAGACCGCAGCACAGACCCATTCCTGCCATGGACAGCAGGGTGAGGTCACAGCAGAAATACTTTCATTAACAGCTGATGGAAAGATATATTTACTCCCTGGCCCTCAAACACTCTCTCTCTCTCTCTCTCTCTCTCTCTCTCTCTCTCTCTTTCTCTCTCTCTCTCTCTCTCTCTCTCTCTCTCTCTCTCTCTCTCTCTCTCTCTCTCACACACACACACACATACACCACATGTACACACACTGAACACACACACAACTATTACCGTACAGTAGGTAGGGAACAAGCTGTAGGTATATTTAACAAGATGTTTGTGTCTTTTGACGGCTTGTCGCAGCTTCAGAGCATATTTTCTTTGTCTACCAGAGCCCGTGTTCTCACATCAGTCATGCCTGTAGTCCAGACTCATGGATGAACTAATGTAGATTAGGCTAACTAGCCTACTTTATATTAACCAATATTCTATGGTTGAAGGTTTGAAATGGTGGTAGATAAAGGACACAAAAAATATGTTTTAAATTGGTGGTGCTTTGCTCCTTGTAAATCATTCTTGTATTTTACCAATCAATTCTTGACAGAGTAGAACTTCTGCACATCTGAAGTGTGACAGGTGCGTCGGAGAGAACCAACGGTCAACTTCAGTAGAAAGAACTTCCGCACACTGTCTTTTTCACTTGCAGTCAAACAGTTAATCAAACACAATGTTTCAGTCGTCTAACCTTCATCAGGTTGTCTTTATCAACCTAATGAAGGTCAGACAAGTTTAATAAATTGATTGACTGCAAGTGAAGCAGACCATGAGCGGGACTTCTTTCTCTCTCTCCAAATCAATTCTCACAAGGAGACTGGGAACAGCCAAGAGCATATTCCCTCTCACTAATCCTTCACACGGGACCCTGAATGCGGGGTTTGGTTTCTGTGTCCCCCTGACGCCCTACTAACCCACTATCCCTATAGGGATATGATTACACCCCTCCCTCTCCCCTAGTTGCTTGCCTGTGCTGTGTTCTACTCCACTCTCTCTAGACCACCCTCCCCCTTCCTCTCCCGCCCTCTGCCCAGTGGATCAGGCTTGATCTCTTTTTGGCTTCCCTCTGGAATATGTAGAGAGTGGGTCGTATGCCCACCTCCCTTGTTCTCTGTAAAGCGCATTGTGTTGCCTCTGGGTATGAAATGCGCTATACAAGTAAAGCTTTGATTGATTGATTGATTGATCTCAGGCAGGGTATCAAGGCAGTAGTCCCTCATAATGCCTACTGTATACTGTATACTATCTAGAAAGAAGATTGGGAGTGGAGCCCTTTTCAATTATGGCTCAAAGCTATGGAACACAATACCTTTAGATAACAGGGAAGCCAGCTCGCTGAATAGTTGTTTTTTTTTAAAGCTAAAAACATACCTCTTCATTCTTCTTCTCTTTTACATGTAGCTTTTAACTACTGTAGCTCCTTTTGCACTTGCAAGCTACTTCACTTTTCTTTAAAAAAAAATCTCCAGTAACATTTTATTAAATTGTCATTTTTATACTGTATTTTACTTGATTTATCTTTATCTTTTGTGTTTTATTTTCCATCTCTTTGTTGTTGTTTATTTTATGTCTATTTTTATGTGAAGGACTCGTGCATGCACACTCTCTGTTGTAAAGCACTTTGAGCTGCATTTATCTGTATGAAAGGTGCTATACAAATAAAGTTTTATTATTGTTCTTATTATTATTATTATTATTATTAATAATAATAATAATACTACTACTACTACTAATAATAATAATAATTAAAGCTGCTTCGCAGCGATGAGGCGGGGCCAGGCAATTTCCGACAAGTTTAGGAGCAATAAGCGAGAGAATAGAACAAGAAAGTTGACATTCCAATGTTCATTTTGTACATTCGTATCGTAAAACATTTGTAAAACATTTTGATGCGTTTCAAATTTTGATAATTCAACAATCTGGTCAATGAGTTTGTGAATTACAGTCTGAAGATCCAGTGTAGCAAGTTTGGTGTTAATTGATTGAAAAATGTGGGATGAGATATGTTTATTAATTTTTACAGGTTTTGTTGGCTTTTCTTCATAATTGAACATTAACTTCAGCAGCTGTGTACTCAGTCAGTTGCCAATCAATCGATTTAGTCATTGTAATCCTCGGCGGGGGTTGGGTAGGGTTGCCAACAGCGATGTCTCCAATTCGTGGAGCTTGCGTTGGATTGTGGGTAACGTAGTTTTCTCTGTATGAAGTGTTGGTTTCAGAGGACAGAATTAAACATATTTAAAAAAAATCAATTTCTGAGAAAAAATTCTGAAAAAAATCATACTACATCTTGGATATGTGGCTAATGTTGTCACTTTTTATGAGGATGATCAGACATTGATTTGGCGAGAATTAATAGGAACTATATACAGAACTGTTAACAGTTAAACTTTTTGATGTGCTGTGGGCTCCATTTTTCATATTTCAAAAATCTGTGAGGATCGTTTGGTAAGGACAGTCTGAAGATACAGTAGATCAATTTTGGTGTCAATTGAACTAAAAATGTGGGAGGAGATAGGTTTGATAGGTTTAACAGTTTATGAAGAAATCCGAGTGATGGACTTCAAAATTCCTGCAAGGTCAAAGCGTATGAAAGTTTTGTCTCACTTGGGCCTACATTCTCGTGGTGGTTTTACAGTGATAGCACCTATGGCTGATTTGTTATGATTTTTTTAAGTTTTAAACTTTAGACTGTTGCTGTAGCGCCACCTTCAGGTTTATTGACCTACAATGCAGGTTGAGGACTTTGGGTATAGTACTGGAGCTATGTGCAAATTTTGGTGATTTTTTGTCCACGGGAAGTTAGACTTCAGTGGAAGATGGAGAATAATAATAATAATCAAAATTCCTGCAAGGTCAGTGTATGAAAGTTTTGTCTCACTTGGGACTACATTCACGTGGTGGTTTTACAGTGATAGCACCTATGGCTGATTTGTTATGATTTTTTAAAGTTTTAAACTTTAGACTGTTGCTGTAGCGCCACCTTCAGCTTTATTGACCTACAATGCAGGTTGAGGACTTTGGGTATAGTACTGGAGCTATGTGCAAATTTTGGTGATTTTTTGTCCACAGGAAGTTAGACTCGAGTGGAAGATGGAGAATAATAATAATAAGTAAAACATTTTGATGCATTGTAAGATCAATTTTGATAATTCAATAATCTGGTCAATGAGTTTGTGAATGACAGTTTGAAGATCCAGTGTAGCAACTTTAGTGTTAATTGATTGAAAAATGTGGGTTACAGGTTTTGTTAGATTTTTTTTCATAATTGAACATTAACTTCAGCTGTGTACTCAGTCAGTTGCCAATCAATCGATTTAGTCATTGTAATCCTCGGCGGGGGTTGGGTAGGGTTGCCAACAGCGATGTCTCAGATTCGTGGAGCTTGCGTTGGATTGTGGGTAACGTAGTTTTCTCTGTATGAAGTGTTGGTTTCAGAGGACAGAATTAAACATATTTTTAAAAATTCAATTTTTGAGATAAAATTCTGAAAAAAATCATACTACATCTTGGATATGTGGCCAATGTTGTCACTTTTTATGAGGATGATCAGACATTGATTTGGCGAGAATTATTGGAACTGTATACAAAACTGTTAACAGTGAAACTTTTTGATGTGCTATGGGCTCAATTTTTCATATTTCAAAAATCTGTGAGGATCCTTTGGTAAGGACAGTCTGTAGATACAGTATATTCATTTTGGTGTCAATTGAACAAAAAATGTGGGAGGAGATATGTTTGATAGGTTTTACAGTTTATGAAGAAATCAGAGTGATGGACTTCAAAATTCCTGCAAGCTCAAAGCGTATGAAAGTTTTGTCTCACTTGGGACTACATTCACGTGGTGGTTTTACAGTGATGCACCTATGGCTGATTTGTTATGATTTTTTAAAGTTTTAAACTTTAGACTGTTGCTGTAGCGCCACCTTCAGGTTTTTTGACCTACAATGCAGGTTGAGGACTTTGGGTATAGTACTGGAGCTATGTGCAAATTTTGGTGATTTTTTGTCCACGGGAAGTTAGACTTCAGTGGAAGGAGAATAATAATAATAATATAGGCAAATACAATAGGGTTCCGGCAGCTACGCTGCCTGGCCCCTAATAATAAATGATATATACTGTACAGTCACCCCCTAAATACTACCCACCTTCATCGACCCCTCCTACCTACTGTTCTTTGCTCTGCTCTTCTCCTCTCCTCCTAACCCCCCCATCCCCAACACACACGCACACACACACACATACACACACTCAACATTTCACCCTCTCCCTAACCTTGAGCTTATGGATCATGTTTTATCCTATCATGGACGGGTGTTGGGGAGGAATGTCATACCATAGGCCCTCTGTCTCTCTGCCCTTCTCATTCCACCTGTCCATTGGTGTGTTTTGTTTACTTGAGATTCAGTCTGTGTGAGGTTTAAACCTTGGGCTGTTTGTGATGTGTGACACGTGCAGAGTGATTCCTCCAATTACGGACGGTGTTAAGATCAGAGAGCATGAAAGGAGGCCAGGCTCATTTGAGAGGGATCCATAGGGAGCATTTGGGGGTCCATGGGGGAGAAAGTGTTTGTATTAGCGGTGGAGAGTGGGATAAGATTGGAATGTGTGTGAGATTTAAAGGGGCTTATAACTTGTTTTTCATATGGATGGGATACAGATGTACTACATTCTGAGGGTAGCACCTCCCTACCCTCTCAAACATGCATATTTATGTCTATATACTGTCTATACTGTAAACTGTATATTGATCAATAAAGTACCTATCTACACTCTACTCTATGTCTATCTTTTTTGGATTGGATAGTCTATTGTCTCTGGGAGGCAATTTGGTTTGTAACAGTAGTCACCACAACCAATACACACATCATACAATAGATCAATTAAATACATAAATACATATAACATGGATATCATCTCAATAAAGTTGCAATGAGCTACAAAAGCACTGGGTCTATCAGTACTTTGTTAAAGTGTGTGAGCAACAGCATCTAGGCCTAACAGCTTGTTTAAAAGACCACAGCCAAGGAAATAAAGGATCTCAGGTACCCTATCTGTTTGATTTGTCCCTCCTAGTTTACCGTACCTCCTCCCTGATGAAACTCTGTATGAAGAGAGCGGGGAGGTCCTGCTAGAGTGGCCTTTGCCTTCTGAGTGGCTCTGACTTCGTAAACATGGCCAAGATCAATGGTCAATGGTCTTTTGGCAAAGTTCAACAATCTTTCCCAGGCTTTTTTTGTTAACCATGCTGAGGTCGCAATACCAACAAATCATTGCAAAATTTCAAATTGACTAAAAGAGCAATCTATCAACGTTTAAACCCCTCAGTTTTCTCAAGAAAAACAGTGTCTGTTTGGCCTTTTTGCAGATGTGTCAGTATTGTCAGTGTTGGCATCAAACGTCATTTTGTCATTCAGGATGGTGCCCAAGTATATTGTCTGTCTCCGCAGCTACACCATTGCTAAAAGCTGGTGCCAGAAGGGTTTCGATGAAAGTTGATAAGCATCTTTACTGTCTTAGAGGCCTGCGAGCTAGAATATGGGGCTGCATGTGATGAAAGCTGACGAGAAATCAACAAAGCAAGCCCTCCCCTCGAGGTGCCCAACAACAAAATCCAGCAGTGTTGCTGTGGCGTCTGCTACCACATTCCTTGCTTGAAACATGGATTGGAGTGGGTCAATTACGCCCCACATGGCCAGTAAGCTCCTCTTCATGATTCCTTCAAAACCTTTCAGAAATAATGAGGTTGGCACCGTGGGTCAATAATCATTCCACACCTTTGGTGATGGAACCTTGGCCATGGGAACAACCATGGATTGTTTCCATAACATGGGACCCTTATCCTATCTGTGATAAAGAGAGCTGGAAAATAAATGTGAAAATGGCACACAGGAACAAAGTGCAGTTTTTAAGCAGTCGGCTCCTGATGTCAGGCCCATGACTTACAGTTTCCTCACGTTTGTCTGTTCAAGAGTTCTCCAGACGTCCATTTCATCAATCTGAATCTGGCTGTCCTCTGAAACATCTCTGAATTCATACAGTTCATCACTAGAATCACGGGAATCCAATCTCACTCCTCCTAAGTCAGATTTATCAGGGTTAAACATCCCAATCTCACTCCTCTGCCAGGACAGAGTCAGACTTATCAGGGTTAAACATCCCAATCTCACTCCTCTGCCAGGACAGAGTCAGACTTATCAGGGTTAAATATCCCAATCTCACTCCTCTGCCAGGACAGAGTCAGACTTATCAGGGTTAAACATCCAAATCTCACTCCTCTGCCAGGACAGAGTCAGACTTATCAGGGTTAAACATCCCTTTTTATTGTCCTGAATTCCCACCATAGATTTGGTTCTCCTCCAGGCAGAGTGAGAATTGCTATTCTTAAATTCATTCTCTACATGTCTTTAAATCGCATTTTGGCCAGCTTTACTTCCTTTTACACCAACCTTTGAGCATTTCTTTGTTGGCGAACATCACCCTGGGGGAAAGCTAACTTTTTCTGATTCAGAGTAGCCTAAGGGAATTACTGACACAGGGCTATCTGTACCCATGTTAATACAGTTCAATACGGGTTTATGAGACATGTTAATGCTATAGAGACTAATAGGGGTGTCACACAGAACCGCTACACACAGAGACACACACGCACGCGTGCACACACACACAAACACACACGCACACATACACACACACACAAATACATATATAATTACATACACGTGTGCTCACACATACAGATCAGATCATCAGATTCTCAAATATCTTAACAGTCATGCCGAGAGAATCTTTGCCCAAGGTCATTTGTGTGTGTGTATGTGTGTGTGTGTGTGTATGTGTGTGTGTGTTGTTCTGACACCCCTAATCTCCAGAAGGGTCATTGACACATCTCCACCCCCTAAACTATCCGTATAACCATCACCTCCGTCTCCATGGCCTATTAATAAACCCCTGAGAATGGATTTCCTCTTAAGTCCACTGAGGCGTCTAGATTGAACAGGGGTGGGGACATGACATGTACAATATTGACCTGTCTACATCTGAAATCATCGTAGTTTTTGTTTGACCTATTACGGGATGAACTTCTGTGAAACAAACACCTCCCTATTCTGGCTGTGGCCTGGTAGCAGAGATAGATGTGTAAGTGGATCTGTCTTCCCTATGTCTAATCTGAATAAATAATAATCTGAAATGCTGTGGTCGGATTGAGCAGACCGTCTCTGTCCTGTCAGTGCAGGGGATAACCAGAGTGGAGAGTTATGGCTGCTCTCTCTCTCTCTCTCTCCCTCTCTCTATCTCTCTCCCTCTCTCTCTCTCTCCCCTCCCTTCCTCTCTCTCTTGCTAATCTGATGGATTAGCCTCATATAATGACTAACACATAAACAGGCCAGAGGAATCACATGCATCACACAACTACAGCCACGACTGCGCTTCATATCATAAACAAGAATATATAGCTGTGGGATTTACACTGCTAATAATAGACAATATATTTCCAGAATAGACATTTCACACTGGCCTATTTTTTATTTTGAGATCCTTCTATTGATCCCCTGGGATTTAACACTGGACATTTCAGGCTACTGAGCAGAACTTGTCAAGCACCAAGGAGGTCCATTAGTGTTCTACTGAATAAACAATTGCCAAGCTTTCTAGGTTGTTTTTTTCTGTTGACTTCTAAGCACTTTATAAACTTTAACCAATATCATTAGCCTACCATACTGTTCAAATGCCTATGTCTTCACCTGACGTTATGAGCAGCTGACAAATTTGAAATCGACCTTAGGGAATCCTTTCATCTCTACATTCAATAGGCTACATTTACAGTTCAGGCAGCTGGTATCCCAATTACAAAATCCATGTGTTGCCTGTACAGTCAGGTCACCATTCAAAAAGTTGCTCGCAATAATACTTAGTTAGTTAGTTATTAGTTTACATAGCATGTAATTCTGTCAGATTAATGTGGCCTCCTGAGTCTTCACCCCTTTTTTAACCGTAGCAACCTAATGCATTTTTGACACGTGTCGCACTGTAGGCTATGTGTTTGTGAGAAGGCGAGTCATCAGCTGTTTTTGGTAATGTGTGCAATGTATGATTAGTCAGACGCCGCGCATTGCTGATCCGTTTGGTCATCAGTCGTCAGGTCGGTCTGACTAGAGAATGCGTGGTTTGGCATCCAAAGGTGTCACCTTGACCAAGACCGGTAGAAGGGGAGGATGTTTGGAAGTGAGTCTATTTTCTTTCTACCGGCCATCACCATCGGTGACATCACCGCATTCCAGGGACGCATGCCAACCATGACAAGACACACCGCTCTGGCGGCATGATGTTGGGAGGCGGGGAGGGGGGTCACCCATTAACTGGCAGGGGGGGGTCAACCACTCCAATAGCTGGCAACATGACCTCACTTCGGTTTTTTTAGAGGTCCCAAACGTGTATATATGAGAGAGATGATGGATCCGAGCTTTACACAGATCAGACGCTGACTGGCCACTGAGAAAAACCCACTCCCTGCCTGGACTAATCAATACCATAGAGAGAGAAACATGGGACTGCTTAGCGTTGAAGAGCTGGTAGGTTGTCTTTGTCCCATTCATGCAACCATACATGTAGCCTACACTATTGGTGTAACTACAGTAGGCTGTAGGCTATGATGATGTCGATAATGATGTGCTTTATGTCTGTTATAATGGGGGTACGTTGGAGTATGCTACTGCAGGGGGTACGTTCATTTTAAATAAATAAATGTATTAAATACATTTTGTAAAATAAATTTATACTTAAAAATATAATATATATTTATAGTGTAATATAAAATATTACACTATAATAGGTTCAATAAAAATATTTAAACATACATTTTAAAAGTAAGTTCGATACACTATATCCAACATCAGCTAAGCACTCGAGGTTTCATGCGTTGTCTTTGCTCGTAGCTAAAGCCAAAAAGCCATTCACCATTCTAGTCGCTATTGTAGACTATTGGCCGAGACTATGCTGGACAAAAACGCAGCATATAACTTAAATTTCAAACGTTTGAAATGTAGCAATAAAGTGTCTTTCAGTTACAATGTTGTTGTTTAAATCACAGACACTGATGCCTCTGTACGTCATAGACATTTATTTCTACCAAAAATGTTGTGTGCTAGTCAGGGGGTAGGCTATGACTGGAAAATTATTTCAAAAGGGGTCTTGAAAAAGTTAGAGAACCACTGGCCTAACATTTTCTAAGTATCAGAATATATCAGAATATCACACGCACACACACACACACACACACACACACACACACACACACACACACACACACACACACACACATGAAAAGTGATGAAAACACTGATTACTTTGGTCAGAAATAATCCAACGTGTTTTGCCCATTGATCGTAAATTAGCTTAGATATTAGATGGTGGACAGGACACTCCTCTACAGCAACAGCCTCAAGACGTCTTTCTCTGGCTAAGACAGAAAGTCCTCCCTGACTCAGGATAGCAGGGACTGGTTGGGATGGACTCTTAGAATAGACTAGTGCTGCATTTATCCATCTGTTGATAATATGAATAGTGCGCAACAGATGGAGGGGTACTTTTGAAGCTTGGTGTCTTCCTTAAGGGCACAACTGCAAGTGGCTCATATCAGCAGCTTTCAGGTGTAGTTTCTGTAAAGAGCTAAAGGACAGGTGGTCATCATCTGTAACCTTTCTCTCTCTCTCTCTCTCTCTCTCTCTCTCCATCTCTCCATCACTCTCTCTCTCTCTCTCTCTCTCTCTTCAGATCACAGGTAAGAGGTGTGAGGGCAGGGAGGCTGATGGCTTCATAGGGGGCGTGTATGAAGCGGCTGTCAATCAGGAGAAGGATGATGACAGAAGGTCACACAAGGAGCTGGCTCTCCCCAAGAAGAGTGACCGCGAGCAGGAAGAGGTGTCCGTCATCACCCTCAATGTAAGATATCCATTTGTTGAGGTCATGCTTGTTTGACTCTGCATATGGGTTAGGGTTAAACCTGCCAAAATTTAACGAAGTTATTCTGTAAAAATAAGAATAAACACAATGAGCACAAGCACTCAAACCACCTGCATCACTTCATTAACTAGTGATTCCATTTACCTATGACCCCCCACCCCAACCCCACTCCAGACGGACAGGTCAGGCAGGCTGAAACTGGAGACAGTGGATGACCTCTTCAACATCCTGAAACTGAGGAAGAGGAGGAGGGAGAGGAAGGCACGTGGAAACAAGGAGCCTGAACCTGAGATCATTGTAAGTGTCCATTCTCTCCCATTTCTCTCTCTCTCTCTCTCTCTCTCTCTCTCAGAGAAGCGTAGACTTACGTTAAAGTAACAATGAGTGCGTTCTTGATCCGTGACAGCCAGACACAGTGGATGAGGACACATTCCTGAGAGCAGTGATGGAGAACAAGCTCCCTATAGTGGAGAAGTACCTGTCCGACGGAGGGGACCCCAACGTTGGCGATCATGTGAGCACTGACCCATTCTCTCATGACAGCTGACTCAGATGAGTTGGGTGGATATTGTGGAAAGCCAGAGACCCAATTCCCTGAAAGATAACTACCATTATCAGAAACCTCATGGGTTTCAGAATACAGTACACTCAAAAGTAATGTATATTACACAGAATATTGAGTAACATTTCTCAGAGAACACCTCTGACAAACCTCTGTCATTTCCAGTTCGAGAGAACAGCGCTTCACAAAGCCTCCTCCAAGGGGCATGTAGAGATTGTCAAGAGACTGCTGGAGGCTGGGGTGTCCATTGAGAACAAAGATAAAGTAAGTTCCCGCTATCAGTCCATTTCTCTCTCTCTCTCTCTCTCTCTCTCGCTCTCTCTCTCTCTCTTTCTTCTTCTTCGTTAGATGTTCTACTGTATCATCTCCCCCCCAGGCTCGGGGCTGAGGGGCTATCCTTTTACCACCCCGAGCCTGGTGAGAGGTCTCTCTCTCTCTCTCTCTCTCTCTCTCTCTCTCTCTCTTTCACGGGTTCTCTTTACCTTTCTGTATGGTCCTCTTTATTTCTCTTCACACAGGTGTGCACACATGCATGCATGCACACAAGCACACTCACTCACTCTCACACACACACACACACACACACACACACACACACACACACACACACACACACACACACACACACACACACACACACACACACACACAGTCACAGGCGTCAATATTCAGGACCAGTCATGCTAACAGGGTGTTTATCCTACCCTGTCCCCTGCCAGCTGGACGCCACAGCGGTGCACTGGGCCTGCCGTGGAGGCAGCCTGCCCGCCCTGGAGCTGCTCCTCAACCAGGGAGCCAAGTTCAACTCCAGAGACAAGGTACAGCACCAGGAAACACACATCAACAATAACATCAAATGCATCGGTAGTATGCAGCGAGATTAGGTCAATTAACGTGGTAGAAAATCATGTTTCGATATATTTGAGATCCAACCTCTAAATTTTGACCCCCGTCCCCCGTCCCCCGTCCCTCACAGCTGAGGAGCAGCCCCCTCCATGTTGCGGTGAGGACTGGTCACTATGAGTGTGCAGAGCACCTCATTCACTGTGGGGCGGACGTCAATGCAAAAGACAGGGTAAGCGGCCCCTTACAACAGGAACTCGTATTGAAGCGACTGGGGCAAATGGGTAGAAGGGTCATTGATATGGCTGCCAGTGGCAATCATTGCTGCCAACTTTGCCTCAAAATGTTGCCATTGCTCTATGACCTTTAAGATATAAGCTTGTTACATGCACAGCATTTTGTATTGTATCATATCACTGCTTTGTGTTGGTCCAGGATGGAGATACACCCATGCACGATGCTGTGAGAATAAACAGGTTCAAGATGATCAAGCTGTTGATGATGTATGGGGCCAGTCTCAATACCAAGAACATCGTAAGTACTCTTCTTCCAGCATAACTGACATATACAGCCTGCTCTTGTGTGAGCATAGCGCCATCTACAGAGTGCCTTTGAATTACAAAGATCCAAGCGATTACAGACAAAAGCCGAGAGACATTTGTGTGACACTCACTTTGAGTAAACTTGAATTTGAAAACATATTTTCATATATATAATATATTATATTATCTTGTTAAGATGGGTCAAGGGGAATTTGCTTAATTTAATGATTCAAATGTTTGTATATTTTCTCCCTCTCCAGGATGGAAAGACCCCCATGGATAGTCTCCTGGCATGGCAGAGTGGAGCCAAAAACATCCTGTGCAACTTCAGTGAAGAGAAATCTGCTCAGTAGATCCAGGATTCAGCAAGGTGTTATGAGAGATCACGTGGCTTATCATCCATCCATAATGTGAAATCTGACAGTCATGATGACAATTACTTACCTGATAGATTTTATTGAGCTGCCAATATTGCTGGCCAATGTCAGGGCTGACACTTCTGCACATTTTCAGTGTTCTATTGAAGTGGGCTAACAAGACAGACTTGAGTAAAGGTTGAGAAAGACGTATCATGATGCTGTGGGATACATTTTAACAAGTGAAATGAAGAAATGATGCTTTCTGCTGTGGTTGATGGTGTGTTTGCTTTATTTATTTGTTTTTTTTAAAGAATTGAATTGAAACTGATTTTAGTTTTAATCTACATTCTCTGTAAACACACTGAGGTCATAGCAGTAGCCTATAGGGCAACTGGATGTTGGTTGGTTGGTTAAGAGGAAGGTACTGTATGAATAGTAAATCATTTGACTGTCAGGGTTAGGGTAGGGATTGGGTTAGTCGTGCAATCCAATGGTGGAAGAGTAATGGATTGTGTTTTTTATTTTTATGTAAAGTTTATTTGTACATTTTGTTTGTTAGCCTATCTATGGTTTGTTCAAGTCAATAAAACAACTATGTTTTAAATATACTTTGTTTATATAATCCTTGTGTGAAGGAAGCATAAAACAATTATTTACACCTTAAGGAGTTGGGGCTCAATTCAACCACAGAGGAAAAGTTCTAAAACCTCATGATGACTCGGCTTGAGTAGTGGATAGCTTTGGGCAATAATAGTGTTTGGGTTTCCATCTCAACCAAATAAAAAAAAAATCTGTCTCACACAGGTTGTTTTACACCGTATAAATTAGATTTAAGAATCCATCATTTATAAATACTGTAAAGTTGACGCTACATCAACGCTACTGGTTTCTCATCCTAAATGAAAGAATGTGGGGTATGATTTACGTGAAAATCATTGTTCACAACTACCCTATTTGCATCTAGTCTGGGGCCTATTTGCTTTGCGGTGGTGGTTTCCTGTCTATGCGGATACTGACCAAAAACAGGCTTAACCATAAACCTACAATGCGATGCGCCAAGAACGTAGGCTGCTTCGTTTGGTATGTCCATGTTTTATTCTAATTCGTAGCGATTGGTAAGACTAGGCCAAAGAGTATGGAATGCCATACTCTTTGACTAGCCTGCTCGATTCCACATTTGTGTGACAGGATACCAGCGAACTCCAGACCGGAAACGAAGCAAATAGAAACCAGGCGAGGCTAGTTGTTGTACAAACTGCACCAGACACGTGACGCGCTTCATGAGCTCTTGCGATTGGTTGAGTTCAAAACCGCCACAGTTTTGATTTGACCATTTCGATGTTGAACGCTTTCAACACCTGCCACGTAAGTTTTTCGCAAAAACAATAGAAACAGTAATTTTTTTATAATGACACAAGACAAGATATTAATGTTCTCCAAAAGAGCTTTTCCTGAGAATGTATTGCGTTAGCTGGCGAATGACAGCTGGCTAGCGAGCCAGTAACAAGTTAGCTAGCTAATCATTAGCAAGCTAGCTAGCTAGATATTCTCTGAGATAAACTAGCACAATCTAGAAGAAGTTAACGTTTTGATTTCACATAGGATGATGGAATCATGCTTCAACATCAAAGTGAATAGCCTGGACAGAGAGGAGGCGGCGGACGTTGAGGACGTGAAGAAAGACCTCTTCTCAGAGTTCAACTCCGTACGACTCAACCGGGCAAACTCTGGGGTATGCGACCTGACGTTAGCTAAGGTTCATTCAAACCTTTATTTAAACTAATTAAACCTGTTAACTGAGCTACCTAACATTTGCTGCTGCCATATCTTCGTAGCCAATTTAGGCTACCTCGATTTAAATGTTTTGTGTTTGCAAGGCATGGGAGCTATTTGGAGGTCTAGCCAAATTGCATTTCTCTGAAACCTGAATGTCTAACTTAGCTAACGTTACTGTAGCAAGCAATTGCTTTGTGGTATGTGCTGGTTGTTTTGTCAATACTTGAATAAGATAGACTGTGTTCCTCTGATTGTTTTAAATGATGGCCATGAACTTTCCCTGCAGGATTCTACCCTGGAGGAGAGGGAGCACCTACAGGTGTACCTCCGCATCCGACCCTTCACCTCCTCTGAGACAGGAAGTGATGACTCCCAGGTAATATTTAGTGATCACACAGCTACACCAAGAATAGGAACACCATTGCACACGCCTTAAAACTCGGGTCCGTTCTGTCTGTCTGTGTTTTCTAGGACTGTGTTGCCATTGAGCCGCCAGACACGGTGCTACTCAAGGCTCCCAGGACTTCCTTATCAGCCAGACAAAGTGACAAGTCAGTCCCTCAGACTGCACAACGCTTCCAGTTCTCACAGGTCAGTGGCAACTGCTAAACCAACAGTTGTAGATGTGAATGTGTAGAGTTTGACCCAGTATGCTCGCTAAAAAGATAAAAGAAAATAATTGTTTAAAATGGAATGAAGAGATTTACTTTCCACGTGTTGCAGTCTGATTGGGTCCATCTATGCCTTTGGGGTGTGTTGATCTGCCTCCTTCCCTGTGAGTGAAAATGAATCCGTCACCTCCATGAAGGCTAAGACATTTGTCCTGCTTTGTTGTCCCTCAGGTGTACGGTCCAGAGACAAGCCAGAGGGAGATGTTTGACGGCACGGTCAAACACCTGGTCAGAGGGGTCCTGGAGGGGGGAAACTCTCTGGTCTTTACCTACGGAGTCACCAATGCCGGCAAGACCTTCACGTTCTTAGGTTGGAACTCTTGACAGTCTCCCTATCATTTGCATTGTCACTGGCCTGAGTGTTATTTGATATTTTATTACATGGCATAACACACCCTTGTTTGTATGAATGAATCTTAACTAGCTACATGGATCATTGAGCCCACAGTTTCAATCCCAGTATGTGAAACTCAAGCTTCTCAAACAGACAGAAAGCCTTTTGAGAACCTGAAAATGGTCACGATACCTGTTAGTTAGTTTCTGTGGTGCTCAGCAGGTGTAGTCGTAGGTGTAAACTGCCCAATTACAAGTCCTTGCTCTGAATTATCACCCACAACAAAGTCGCAGGGATTTGTGTGCAGTCACACACACCAGAGTTTAGAACCAACCCCATCAGTCTATTCTGCTCTGTTTGTTTTCTGTTTTAGTTCTGTCAATTCAGAAAGTAATTCCCCTTGTGTCTCACGAAATCACCTGTACTGATCACTTAAATTAGGTGAGGTTAAGCTGAAGCACTAATCAAAATCAGTGCAAGTCAAGTAGGTAAACGTCCATGTATCACAATCATGGTAAAAGATACTAATTTTGATAAATGGCCTACCTCCCCAAATCCCCCTCCCTCCCGGACGTCGCCAGGTTCAGAAACCGATGCGGGGCTGCTGCCCAGGTCTCTCAGTGTCATCTTCAACAGCATCGAGGGACGCATCTACACAGAGATGAGTATCAAGCCCCATCGCTGCCGAGAGGTCATCAGACTCACCAGGGAACAGCAGGGCGAAGAGGCCATCAGCAAGAAGAACCTCTTCAGGCTCCTCAAGGAGGTCGGTGGATGGAGGGAGGGGCTTGGTGGCTCAGTCAGCAGTGGATGAAAGAGTCTTGGGTTCCATTCCTAATGACTTTCCTCTCCTTGATCTAATTTCTCTAGAATGACAACCAGAAGAGCATGGCCAACTCAACCAGCAAGACAACCCTGGAAGGCAAGTTCTTTTTACTAAAGCTGTAACTCACATGACATCGCACTGCACTGTTTGACACTTCTAAATGTCCTACATATCACTTTCTACACACTGGTTTAGTTTTCAAAATGGCAGTTACTATATTTACGGCGTCCGGAAGTAACGATTTCAAGCATTTTAGCCATAAATACCTTATAATTTGGGTTATGGATAGGGATGGGGTTAGGGTTGGTTAGCTGAAAGCAGAATTTCCCAAAACATGAATCGGCGCCGTAAGTATAGCAGGTGCGTCTATTCTTACAGCTGCCATGATTGTGAGGCGGTAGGTAGGGCGCCGTAAGAATAGACTGTGCCTTTAAAACGCTCTGTTCTGACAGGCTCCACCCTGCTGGACACTACGGGGTTGGTGAGCGAGGACAGCTTCACTCTGGATGTGGATACGCACACCAAGTTCTCAGTCTGGGTGTCGTTCTGCGAGATCTACAACGAAAACATCCATGACCTGCTGGAGCCTATTCCCCCTGGGGCCCCTAGGAGGACCATGCTCAGGCTGTCCCAGGACGTCAAGGGAAACTCCTTTGTCAAAGGTAACCCCCTTCCAGGCTGAGGTTGAGCTGCTCCCAGGGCATGTGTGTATAAGTACCGTATGTTGCTCAGCTTGATTGCAAACCGATACATTTCTGATGTAAATATTGCCCTATTCGATTTTGTTACTCTGGAAATGAATATTTTGTCTTTTCATATCAGTTTGTCAGCATTTTTGAAGGTGTGTCTGTGTGTGTGTGTAGATCTGCGGTGGGTGCAGGTGGACAGTGCAGAGGAGGCCTACAAAGTGATGAAACTGGGCAAGAAGAACCAGAGCTTCTCCAGCACCAAGCTCAACCACCTCTCCAGCAGGAGGTGAGACCTAGATTTAGTCTCACTTCTCATATTGCTTCTCTAAATTCATCATTCTGTAATTTGGGCATTATGCTGACTGTAGTGTCCAGTCTTCTGTGCTGGTATTTCATCAAGTGTTTCTCTTACTCTTGGTTATGAATCCTAGCCAGACCCAATTCGCAAAAAGCGAAGGGTGTGGACTGAAGCTGTGGAGTTTATTTACATTTTTTCAAGGGGCGTTATCAACGGTCGCATACCAAAATGCCTCTGGACCCAAATGGATAGACCTATAACCAATCAGAGCAACAAAACGTGGCTTGTCCTCGTATCATCGTATCAAATGGGTAGTCGTTAAATCAAACCCGCCCCATAATAGATAAACGGTTGTTATTGCCCCAGAAAATATCCACCGGGTGGAACTCAACCGAATGGGAGCTCACATGATCAGGATGGTGAAGCCAGGCTACGTGAATCCACCAGATTCCAGAGAGTTGGTTTACCGCAATGGTCGTGTAATGTGTCACTTTTCCTCTGTCGTTAAGTCACAGCATATTCTCCATCCGGATCCTGCGGATTGAAGAGGCCAGGGTCCCGCGTGTCTCCGTCAGCGAGTAAGCGCCTGGCTTGTTTCCTCGTTCACGTACAGTACGGTGTGAAAAAGTGTCGTAATTTGAGCTTATTAAGAATAAAAGTGATGTGATTTAAAGAGGAGTCTCTCTCTTTCTCCCCCCTCTCTCCCTCCCTCCCTCCCCTCCCCTCCCCTCTCTCTCTCCCTCTCTCCAGGCTGTCTCTGTGTGACCTGGCTGGCTCAGAGAGATGTGCCAAAACTCAGAACAGAGGAGTGCGTTTGAAGGAGGCCGGCAACATCAACACGTCTCTGCTCATCCTAGGGAAATGCATTAACGCCCTACGACACAACCAGATGTCCAAGTGAGACATTTATAGAAAATGAAATGTATAATGTATGGGGAAGTTAATGGGAAAAGATTTGGTCTCATTCCATTTTGAATCGAAATGGCGGAGTGCAGGAGGGCTCACCTCAGATGTGGAACTTGGGCAGGGAGGGAGTGCCTATGTGCCTCTCACAGAGAGTGTTATGTGAGGGATATGACTAGGGCTGGATTAAAAAAAATTGATTAATCATCAATTCATGAATCCCAAAATCGATAATATATTTAATGAATGAAGGAATGAATAGTTCATTAATTCATTCAATGATTCATTCTTTCATTCATTTTTGGAAATCAGTATCGATACCCAGCCGTAGTGGGCCTGTTGATGTGTTGCCTAACTTGGCAGTCATGTAATTAAGGTTACAGCAAAAAAATAAAAAGGTTTTAGTAACACAAACCGAACCTTGTGAATCGGAATCGAATTGATTCTTGAAATTCGAATCGATACCCAGCCCTACATATGACCTCTCTGACCCCCCCCCCCTCCTCCTCCCAGGCTGCTGCAGCACGTGCCCTTCAGAGAGAGCAAGCTGACCCACTACCTGCAGGGCTTCTTCTGTGGCCGGGGCAAGGCCTGCATGATCGTCAACATCAACCAGTGCGCCTCCGTGTACGACGAGACGCTCAACGTGCTCAAGTTCTCCGCCGTTGCGCAGAAGGTACGCGCCCGCGTGTCTACGAGAGGCGCAACGGAGATTAAATACCGCCCTCCTGAACCAACATGTGCCGTACTGAAACCCCTCCCCTTGCTTTCTTCTCAGGTCGTGGTCATGACCACGAAAACCCTCCCCATCGCGCCGAAGAAGACGGCGCGGGAGGTGTCGTTCATCATCAACAACGCCGACCAGCTCTGGGGTCGCAGCAGGAGAAGCTCTCTGGTCGGCTGGGAAACCAGCCTGGAGGATGTACAGGAGAGCGAGGATGATGATGATGATGATGATGGAGATGAGGAGAGCGTGATGGAGGAGACCATTCAGGACAGTGACCATGAAGATGAGGAGATTCTCGTCGGTAAAGAATTGTACACGGTCGGTATATATTCTACCCTCAAACTGGCTTATGGTGTATATATTTACATACGATGTGCTTTGATTGTCAGAATCTTCTAACTCTAAATGATCAAAGACATTTAGACGGCATTCACTGCCGTTCGGTCGACCCGGGTCTGAAAACATGGGTCTGTCCAATTTATGTGAATTCACTCGTCCTTCCACCCCCCTCTTTCACCTCAGAGACAGGTGGCGCTGGTGGAGGAGCTCCAGAAGCAGCTGCGGCAGGAGAGGACGGAGAGTCTGGCTCAGGAGGGGCGCATACGAGAAGAAGTCTCCAGAGAGTTTGAAGAGCTCATCTCAAAGATGCAGTCGGACTGGGAGTGAGTTCATTCAAATTACGTCTCTTTTTTGGGGGGGGGGGGGGGGGAAGAAAAAAAAACATATATTTTAATTGTATTTTTTTAAAATTGTATTTATATATTTTTTTAATATTTTTTATTTTGGAGTGGGGGGGGGGGGCGGGAAGAAAAAAAACCATATATTTTAATTTTAAATTTACATTTTATTTATATATATTTTTCATTATTTTTATTTTATCTTCATGTTTTGGTAGTCTGTAATCTTGTCTGTTGATGTTTTTGCGCCTCCAGCCATAACCTTGTGTCTGTGTTTCTCGTCAGTGAGCGTCTGGCGAGAGAGAAGGACATCATAGAGGAGAGATCGGAGAGGAGACTGGAGATCCTGCAGACCCTGATCTCCAAGAACCGCAGTCAAGAGGAGACTGACGGAGCAGAGACCCCCACAGTAATACACACTTCACAAACACTCACGTTTGAATGTCACCTCTAGACACACTGAGAAACACTCCTCTGCATGAATTAGTTATTCTTGGTATTCGGTACTCAACTTCTACGGATACCGCATACATTCGGATGTGGAACTCCGTAGACCAGACCAAGAAGTATCTAGGAGAGTGTTCCTCTCCTAGCTCCACGTTCATGTCCAGAGATCCTGTATCTCCGTCTGTTCCCTGTAGGAGGACAAGTCCCTGGACAGCATCTTCGACTCCATGAGCAGTGACCTGGCGGGCATCAAGCACGACTCCAGGGCCGTCCGCACCTGCCTGGTGACCCTAGCCAGCAGGAAGGAGGACCCCCAGGGCGGTGGTAGGGATGAGACCGTGGCTAGCCTGGAGAGGAGGGTGGCAGAGCTGGCTGAGCAGCTAAAACAAGCCCAGGAGATGCTCTCTGGAAAAACCACTGGTGAGAACCAACCAACCAACCAACCATCCAACAACTGATCACTATCAGAAAAGCAGTTTCTGTACACCCACAATAAGGCCCAGGGCTGAAATAGGTTGAACAATGTTTACAATGTGTTCTCTTGTTTCCCATTGTCTTCCAGAACTGGAAAATCACCACAGTCAAGCACAGCAGTCAAACCAGCAACTAGAAGAGGAAAAAAAGGTGTATATGACTATGTAGTTTTTGTACTCGTCTTGTAATGAATTTTCCATTCATGAGACATTGAGCGGAGTGCGGAGTAGGCCTATTTTTCCTTGTTTCCTGACCCCAAGTAGTTTTAAAAAAAAAAGAAAAAAAAAAAGTTTGTTTGTGTCCCACACTTAATATCGCTACAGAGAAGAACCACCTCCCTCTCCCCACTATCAATGTCTCTGCTGTTCCTCGATAGAATCTGGAGCTGAAGTTCTCAGAGTCGATGAAGGTTTGCCACGAGAAGGACGAGATGATCTTCAGGCTCGAGACCAACTTGGACCTGCGGTTTGAAGCTGCCACCAAGGACGTAAGAACAGAAATCTTACGAGGAGCCATGCACCCCTCACCATCTACCGCTCTGCCCTTAGAGTGAAATATGATGGAAATATGACCTGCGTATGCTTGCATCAATCCACTGATGTGTAGGGATGTATAATACCAAAGTGGAGAATTGCATATCGGGTATGAACGTTGTTGTTGCGAAACTCAGTTTCGTTTTTTCTCACAATGACAGAAGAGGATCCTGGACTCCCTCAGGAAGGAGGTCCTTTGTCTGAGGAGCAGCTGCACCTGTTCCAGAGGAGGCGCTCCCAGCTCTTCCACCGACAGCCGCAAACGCCACGTGGAGGGCCAGGCAGAGCCGGAGGGACAGCCCCCTTCCAAGAAAGGTATGGGGAGGGCGCCCGGTGCTGGGAAGGTGGCCGCCCGGTGCTGGGAACGGGGGCGCATGGTCCTCCGTGCCAGAAAGAGACTGTCTGCCCAGAAGAAGTGAAGCTGCTGTCCAGCCACACACACACACACGCGCACACACACACACACACACACACACTCTCTCTCAACGAGTCTGTGTGATTTGAATCGTTTTATTGCATGTGTTTGAGTACTTGTATTGTATGAATAAAGGAAAAAAGTTTTGTTTTGTGCTGAGCTTAGATGTTTCCCATAAATATGTGTGGTAATTTTGAATTGGTACATTATTGATACAACGCATCAATAAAAGTAAAATCCATGCATTATGATAAAGACAAGGAATGTGATGCCTTTTGCAGTAGGGCAGATGACTGCAGTGCATTCATGGGTCAGATATCCTTGTTGAACTAGCTCACATACACGCACATTCTAATGAAAGACAAATGAAATAAAAATAATAAGCCTGTCATTTTGATGTCATACACACTCACCTGAAATAACACAACACACTAATATCAAACTTACTCTTTCTCAATACTCTCTCTGGTAGGGGCTCTTGAAGAGCAAGAGGAGGTGGAAGACAGACTGCAGGCTGAGCTGGAGAAGTCCTCGCACACACAGGAGATGACCAGGGAGCTGGGGGAGGACATGCAGGAGAAGGAGGAGGCCTTAGCTGCCCTGGAGGAAGCCAAGCAGGGTAAGGAGGAGGCCTTAGCTGCCCTGGAGGAAGCCTTAGCTGTCCAGGAGGAAGCCAAGCGCGGGAAGGAGGAGGCCTTAGCTTCCCTGCAGGAAGCCAAACGAGGGAAGGAGGAGGCCTTAGCTGCCCTGCAGGAAGTCAAGCGGGGGAAGGAGGAGGCCTTAGCTGCCCTGCAGGAAGCCACACAAGGGAAGGAGGAGGCCTTAGCTGCCTTAAAGGAAGCCACACAGGGAAAGGAGGAGGTCTTAGCTGCCCAGGAGGAAGCCAAGCAGGGGAAGGAGGAGGCCTTAGCTGCCCTGGAGGAAGCCAAGCAGGGGAAGGAGGAGGCCTTAGCTGCCCAGGAGGAAGCCAAGCAGGGGAAGGAGGAGGCCTTAGCTGCCCTGGAGGAAGCCAAGCAGGGGAAGGAGGAGGCCTTAGCTGCCCAGGAGGAAGCCAAGCAGGGGAAGGAGGAGGCCTTAGCTGCCCTGCAGGAAGCCAAGCAGGGGAAGGAGGAGGCCTTAGCTGCCTTAAAGGAAGCCACACAAGGAAAGGAGGAGGTCTTAGCTGCCCATGACGAAGCCAAGCAGGGAAAGGAGGAGACCTTAGCTGCCCAGGAGGAAGCCAAGCAGGGGAAGGAGGAGGCCTTAGCTGCCCTGGAGGAAGCCAAACAAGGGAAGGAGGAGGCCTTAGCTGCCCTGGAGGAAGCCAAACAAGGGAAGGAGGAGGCCTTAGCTGCCCTGCAAGAAGCCAAGCAGGGGAAGGAGGAGGCCTTAGCTGCCCTGCAGGAAGCCAAACAAGGGAAGGAGGAGGCCTTGGCTGCCTTGGAGGAAGCCAAGCAAAGGAGCTACCATAGCAGGTCTGAAGAGGACAGGCTGAGGAGATTGAACTCTGACCTGGAGGCTGATGTCACATCCTTGAAGTCAAAGGTCACTGACCTGGAAGAGAAGCAGCGCGCCCAGGACACAGAGAGGGAGGCAGCAGCAGCCCTGACCCAGTCTGATAGCGACCAGCTAGCATCGCTAACATTGGCGAAAACTGAGATGGAGAAAAGACTAGCTGAGAAGGAGGAGGAGATGGAGAGGAGGCTTGCGGAGAAGGAGGCACAGGTGTCAGGGCTGCAGAGGAGACTGAGGGAGGCGCAGGAGGTCAAGGAGGAGGCGGAGACTGCGGCGGTGCAGGAGGCCAGGAGGAGGGAGGTGGAGAGGCGGAGGGAGCTGCTGGCTGTGGCCGAGGAGGCTATCGCCCAGAAGGACGCTGAGCTGGAGAAGAAAGCCAAGGAGATCTCCAGGTAAGACCTGGCCTCTGCCAACAATCCATAATGTGTCGATCAACTCAGATTATGTTTGCAAGTGCTGCTTTGAATAGCTGAGAGATGGCATATGCAACTTGGGATATCCCTATTTGAAGCTGATTCACAAAACCCATCTTCAATTAAGTGTTTTAACTTTTATAACAAAACGTACTGCAGTCTGGGAGTCTCTTTTAAATACATACCTTACCTTCTGCATTTTTAGATAATCTAATTCATTTTTCCCTTTGGGATTTAGAACTTAGAACCAAATGGTATGCTAATGGTATGCTAATGCTAACATTTCAGCCTACAAATTGATCATCGCATCACTATTTTATTGGCAAGGACCTCACCCTATGATACGTATCACGATACGTGGGTCACCATACGATTGTATCACGATACATTGTGATACGATAGATATTGTGATACATCTACATAATTTACTGAAATGTTTAAAACGGCGGAGGAAATGTAAGGACATTTTAAATCTGTTTCAAACATTAATAATGTATTGATGACTGAATTCTATCCCTCATTTGGTCTCTATTCTATATCTATTCCATCTTGTTCAGTATAATATCCTTGGGCTAAAAAACAAACAACAACAAAATTATTATTACTGTATTGATTTTATTGCACGGTCCTATTTGGAGCAGGGGGTAGTGCGCCTGGCTGCAGAGCCGGGGGTCGCGGGTCCAGAACCCAACTCGCCAAACGCTACAGTCCTCTTCTCATCCACGCGTTCGATCTCCTCCTTAGACTGACGGAGGCGGCCAAGCAGAACTCGGACACGGTCAAGAGCATCAGTCTGGACCTGCAGAGGAAGGAGGACGATGCTTCTGACCTGAAGGAGAAACTGGCCGACTCTAAAAAACAGATACAGCAAGTCCAGAAGGAGGTAAAAGGGAAAATCTTTCCTTTTCCCACAGCAAATATTCCCATCCAGTCTTATAATGATCTTCAGAACTCATTCTGTCTGACCTAAATACACTCTTAACGTGTTGCTGGTCTCTCTCTCGTTCCCCAGATCTCCTCCATGCGTGACGTGGAGAGATCTCTGCGCCAGAAGCTGCAGGACATGGAGAAGGCTAAAAAGCAGCTGCAGACCGAGCTGGCCAGCAGAGACAGGACGGTCCAGCAGCTCAGGGCGGACAGCAAGCCCGACGACAGCCTCCAGCTCTACCAGCAGGCCTGCAAAGGTTAGCCTAGTGCAGACTGTGGCTCTCTCTCAACGGGTTTTAGAATGCTCTTCTCTCTAACACCGTGTCCTAACTACACGTGACGCGAGCGTCAGCGACAAAATGCGTTCCATTGCTTTGTTTTCTATTGTTATGTCCTAACTGGACACGAGCGACGCAGCGCGAAGCGGCGCAACGTTTTAACTGCCCTGTTGACGCTCGCCCTGTTCCTATTTTCCTCCTGTCGCTCGCGTTGACAGGCGTTCGTTCTTTAACTGTCTTCAGTTGGGAATATAGACAAATGACGTAACAGAACAGGACATTTAACGGTTTCAGTTAGGACAGCAAGCTGCGATGTCGCGTTCTGTTGCTCGCGGCGCAAGCAGTTAGGACACGGTGTAACTCTTTATGCCATGTGTGCAGTACATGGGCTACACACTGTGGTCAAGAGATCTGCAGCTCAGGTCAGCGACGGCTGTTGACGGTACATATTTGACTGTTGTTCCTCTAGATATTTTTTTTATTTTTTTATTTAACCTTTATTTAACCAGGAAAAGAAGCTTGAGATCAAAGAACTGTTTTTTGAGCAAAACCTGACCAAAATGGCAGCATAAAACCCCCCCCCCCAAAAAACACGAAACTAAAACAAAGACAGCCCAATATAGAACACAGTTGGGCAGAAGACAGAGAACACGGGCAGAAGAAGGGAGAAAGCAGGGGGGTAAAGGGGTAAAGGGGATGCTGTGGAAGGAAGGTCAATTTAGATTAGCATCATACACATGCACCATTACTACAGAGTGTACAATGACCAATAAACATTATGTAGTAAAGCACACTCCCAAAACCAGTCATTAAAAAGTCTGTGAGTTGAGCTTTAAAATGATGCAGTGTTACATGCAGGCGAGGGGATGTGTAATCAAGCAGATGAGTGTTTACGTCTAGATATACAGCAAATCCCGACAGTACGCGTTTCATAGGTTTCACCTCTGCAGGCACGAGAGGGTGTAACGTGATCAAGGACACGTCTGTAAACACTTCGATACGGACGTGGGTGTGCGTTTTCCCCCGCGCAGACACGCAGGTGTTGGAATGCGCGACGGAGAACATGCGTGTGTACAGATACGAGTGTGTTTGTGTGTGTGTTTGTGTCAGACCTGCAGGCGAGGGAGCGCGTGATTGAGGACATGCGTCTGGCCATGACGGAGCAGGAGGAAACCCAGGAACAGCTGGATCAGGTCCTGATGGAACGACTGGACCAGATACAGGCCCTCACTGACGGTGGGATTCGTAGTGTTTAGGAGATGTAGTTCATACAGGCTGGACCAGATACAGGCCCTCACTGACGGTGGGATTCGTAGTGTTTAGGAGATTTAGTTCATTCAGGCTGGACCAGATACAGGCCCTCACTGACGGTGGGATTTGTAGTGTTTAGAAGGTGTAGTTCATACAGGCTGGGCCAGATACAGGCCCTCACTGACGGTGGGATTTGTAGTGTTTAGAAGGTGTAGTTCATACAGGCTGGGCCAGATACAGGCCCTCACTGACGGTGGGATTCGTAGTGTTTAGGAGATGTAGTTCATACAGGCTGGGCCAGATACAGGCCCTCACTGACGGTGGGATTCGTAGTGTTTAGGAGATGTAGTTCATACAGGCTGGACCTGACTCTGTCCCTCTGCAATACTTGCACATGACCGCTGACTGTACTGTACATAGCTCACACTGCACACACACATCACGCGACACACACCGTATACAGTATAAACATTGCACACACATTACACTCTGTGCACTTACTCCATTTTGTATTTTGCACTGCTCATTTGCACTGTCCTGTCTTTGCACTGTCCCATCTTGTCCTTGCACCCTGTCTAATGTTGTCTCCATCAGTGTTATGCAAATTCCTAGTATGTTGCAAACCACCTGGCAATAAATAGATTCTGATTTGTATGGATGCAGTTTTTCTGTATGTTTGACTGTCTTCTCTTTGTTCCTGCTTCTTTTCAGAGGTGGAGAAACTGGGGGGCGTGTCAGTGTACCAGGAGGCGGGGAAAGTCACGCCCTCCCCGAGAGAAAGCCAATCAGATGACTTTAAACTAGCCAAACTGGAATCAGCTCAGGCTCAAGAGAGTTTGAAGGTAGATGCTTTCCAAAGTTTTATTTTATGTCTCCCTCTTTGCATTGATGATTGCATGAGCCATTACAGTTAGAACTGACCTGTGTGTGTGTGTGTGTGTGTGTGTGTGTGTGTGTGTGTGTGTGTGTGTGTGTGTGTGTGTGTGTGTGTGTGTGCGTGTGTGTGTGCGTGTGCGTGTGTGTGCGCGCGTATGCGTGTGTGTGTACTAGCTGAGCACGGAGAAGCACCAGGCCGACAGGAAGAAGTGGCTGGAGGAGAAGATGTTTCTGATTCGCCAGGCCAAGGCGGCAGAGGACAAGAGGAACCAGGAGATGAAGAAGTTTTCTGAAGACAGAGAGAGACATGCCAAGCAGCAGAGCCACGTGGTAAGCACAGCTGGCTCCCCCTAGTGGACATCCATCAGAACACAACTGTCAGCTCCTGTTTGACCTGAAGCCATCAGAACTAGAGGGAAATTGCCTGAGAGATGATGGTACTCTGTCAAATGATTCTCAACCTGTATGCTCTATGGATGGGCAAGCTAATTGCTATGGTATAATTGGATGTGATTGAGCGATGGAACAGTCCCAAACCCTTCTGATGAAGATGGCATAAACTAATGGGAACTGTCCATCATTTACATGCTCCAGTGTGCAGACTTTTTCAGCGTCCCAAACCCTGCCTGTCTGGCACTCCAGGCAGGCTTAGTGTTGATGTGTGTGTGTGTGTGTGTGTGTGTGTGTGTGTCTGTTTGTGTCTATGCATCTGTGTGCGTGTTCATGTGTTGCAGGAAACTCTGTCAGCCCAGCTGAGTGCGAAGGAGCAGGACATGGAGCGGTGGAGGAAGGAGAGAGACACCCTGGTATCAGCGCTGGAGGTCCAGCTGCAGAAGCTCCTCTGCAGCAACGCTGACAAGGACAAGCTCATCTCCTCTCTCCGGTGCAGCGCCCCCTCTCAACCACCAGAGGTCAGTGTAAGAGAGTTCATCTCTGTTGAGAGAGAGAGAGAGAGAGAGAGAGAGAGATGTTGATCTTCAACTTCACTTATCAACATCAAAACGGAGCAGAAACTAAGGCACTCAGCCAGTATATCGTTTGTTAAATTGGCATATTCAAAATAGAATCATTAAAAATCTCTGATATGATGCGTTTTGGCAACATTCCCTTAGCACAACCACTGAGCTCTGATCAGCGGCGCTTACATATGCAAGTGCTTACAAATCAGTTCAAATCAATTAAATTCACTGAGCAACATGACTGATACTGTCCTGTCCAGAACGCGGGCGTGCGTGTGGAGGAGCTGCAGGCCGCTCTGTCAGAGAGAGACACGGAGGTCGGTCGTCTGAAGGAGAGGCTGGAGGCCACAGACCCGGCCCATACCCAGCGCAGAGAGACGGCCACACAGGTACGAGAGGAGACCTGGCTGCTTTATGGTCCGGGAAGTTCTGGCCATGGAAATAGCCCAGAACGTCATAGACTGGACATGGTCCTAGATGCTAGGGTCCTAGCTCCACATTTATTGCCTCCATGCTGGGTGGAGTGTATATTTTCACCTGGGTGTGTTAATGGATCCTGTGGTATGATTAAATCAACAAAAATAATAAAAGATCAGCAATTTTGCTTATTCTAACATAGCCCACATTTTTTACAGTATTTAATGAAAATAATAAGTAACACAGACAGTAAGAAACACACAGAAATGGATTACTGAAATGATACTGAAATGATTAGCATTTGCATTTTCCTGAATTACTGCCTCACCATCCATCTGAACACTGATAAGTAGATAGATCTGAACACTGATAAGTAGATAGACCTGAACACTGATAAGTAGACAGACCTGAACACTGATAAGTAGATAGACCTGAACACTGATAAGTAGATAGACCTGAACACTGATAAGTAGATAGACTTTAACACTGATAAGTAGATAGACCTGAACACTGATAAGTAGATAGACCTGAACACTGATAAGTAGATAGACCTGAACACTGATAATTAGATAGACCTGAACACTGATAAGTAGATAGATCTGAACACTGATAAGTAGATGGACCTGAACACTGATAAGTAGATAAGTAGATAGACCTGAACACTGATAAGTAGATAGATCTGAACACTGATAAGTAGATAGACCTGAACACTGATAAGTAGATAGACCTTACACTGTTAAGTAGATAGACCTGAACACTGATAAGTAGATAGACCTGAACACTGATAAGTAGATAGACCTGAACACTGATAAGTAGATAGATCTGAACACTGATAAGTAGCTAGACCTGAACACTGATAAGTAGATAGACCTGAACACTGATAAGTAGATAGACCTGATCTGAACACTGATAAGTAGCTAGACCTGAACACTGATAAGTAGATAGACCTGAACACTGATAAGTAGATAGACCTGAACACTGATAAGTAGATAGACCTGATCTGAACACTGATAAGTAGCTAGACCTGAACACTGATAAGTAGATAGACCTGAACACTGATAAGTAGATAGACCTGAACACTGATAAGTAGATAGACCTGAACACTGATAAGTAGATAGACCTGAACACTGATAAGTAGATAGACCTGAACACTGATAAGTAGATAGACCTGAACACTGATAAGTAGATAGACCTGAACACTGATAAGTAGATGGACCTGAACACTGATAAGTAGATAGACCTGAACACTGATAAGTAGATAGACCTGAACACTGATAAGTAGATAGAACTGAACACTGATAAGTAGATATATCTGAACAATAAGTGATGTTGCTGTATCACTTGCTCCTCTCACAGACTGAAGCCGAGGATGTCCCTGCGAGTGTGGGTAGGAAACCCCACAGCCAAACCACTCGACATGTACCTGGAGGGACGGACGCCAGAGGCTCCGTCAGCAGTCAGGTGGGAGTCCAACCCTGCTCTCCGTCATACACGACCGGCTACATCCTGCTAATCCCCCTCAATCATAGCCCTAGCCTTATAATCGGACCGGATTAGAATACAGCGCATATTTAACACTTAACACATACTTACGTTGTGTTAAGTATGTGTTAAGATCAACTTAACACATACTTAAGTTAACAGTATCACATAGGCCTACTTCAACCACCTCCTTTTGACAATGGTCATCCTCTCCTAAGGGGCGATATTCCTAGGGCTCCCTGTAAAATAGCGGCCACTACAGACTGGCTATAGCTCCTGACCGAATCGCGCGAAATCAAACTGACTGCCCCCGTGTGTCGCGCAGGGGTCGGCCGGCTACCCGACGGTGCTGGACTCGTCCCAGATCTCCACGGAGAACGGGAGGACCAGCCGCTTCCCCAAGCCGGAGCTGGAGATCTCCTTCAGCCCGCTGCATCCCAACCGCATGGCCCTCAGGCGCCAGGGCCAGGAGGACACCGTCACCGTCAAGCTGAACACGCGCTCGGCGCGCAAGAGGAAGAGCGCCGAGGTCGACAAGGTAGCCGCGCTCGCCAACCGCCGTTTTCTATCGGGCACGCTCACTCGCTCAACCCCCATTGCACAGGGCAGCGACAGAGGTTGTCGGCCATCTTCTCAGTGTTCCTCTCTGTGTAGTCCGCAGTGTTCTTTACTGGCGTCTGCCTCCCAAGAGAGGAACGCCTGTAGCAGGGCTGTACATGAACTTTTTTTAGCACATAGCACTGATGCTACAGGGGTTGATAGTTCTGTAGCACAGAGCCAGAAAGTTGTAGCACAGGTATAAAATGTCCATTATCACCTCTACTGAACACAAGTTATGCAGTCCATCACTTAAAACCACCCGGAAAGGGATGTTACTGTACGTATACAATATGAAATAATAACAAATGTTTTCAGACAAGCATCTTTAGGTTTTCCCGGCTTATGATTTTGCGGTGTCTTCATGATTTGGGTTATCTTCTTTTTCATTCATAATTTCAACATCTTTGCTCGTTTGTTTGGGTTTTTCTCTATGATCTGAACAAGGAACCAGTGTTTCCTGTGGAATTGATCTCTTGGTGTGGTGGTGCCAAGCTGAAGATCAAAATAAGGAGGATTTCTATACCAAAGCGGGGGTCTGGGCGTCCTCCCCCAAAAAGTTTCAGAGACCTAGTTTCCTGTATTCTGGGGTGTGCTGACAGGCAATTCTGATTGACGTGCGATTCGTTGAGGGGGGGCACGGTTTACTTCGCAGAGTTTTTTTTTCTGCTCCTCTTGCCGCCCCCCCCCACCCCGAGATAAAAGATAGATTTTTTCATAGCACATGCGACATATATGTCACAATGTACAGCCCTGTGGAGGGTAGAGCATGATAGCCTGCAGCTAATGACCGGACCGGGACCGGACACTTTCATTTTTGATTCCCCAGATGGCTGGCTTTTCATTATTCATCCATTATTCAGGAGGTAGAGAGGGTCGTCCAGTGATCGTAGGGTCCGTGGTTCGAATCCCGGCTCCTCCTGTCCATAAACCCTTAATTGCCAATGAGCAGGCTAGCACCTTGATTGTACCTTGATTCATTGTAAAGCGCTTTGTATGAAAGCGCTATAGAAGTGCAGTCCATTTACCATTTTACCGTTCATACCTTGGGGTCTTGGGCTGAAGTGTCCATTTTGGATAAGGCATCATCTGGGAAGCACTGCTTGAGCATGTCCAGTCAAGCGCAGAATCCTAGTTTAACCACAGAGGTTGTCACGAAAAGTGCATGACTGCCAACAATGTCAATGTCATTTTATTTATATAGCACCATTCATACAAATCAATGTAGCACATAGTGCTTTACATAAAAGAAGAAAAAAAAACATAAAACAAAACATAAATCATATCAACACAGTGAGAACAGATTTAAAAGAGACAAAAATTAAAATATAGTGTAAAATAGAATAAAAACTATAAGAACAGAACACAAATTAAGAACACAAGATATTAAAACAAGTAAATCTACATCGTAAAAGCAATGTTAAAAAGGTATTAAGATTAAAAGGTTTTAAGATCTCAAAAAATGACCACGCTCTCAGGCCAACAGTGTCTCAGCAAGCCCTAATTGGTGCCAATTAGCCTCAAAGTAAAAATGCAGCAAATTAACATCAAAAGTTATATCCTGAACATCAGCTGTCGTACTAGTATAAGTACAGTATACTGAATGTGTCAGTGAAAGCATCAGTGCTGTAGTGTGGTACATGTAGCTGTCTGAGACTGTGCTACTTATCATTGGGGCTAGAAGGCAAGGCAAGGCAAGTTCTTTTATATAGCACATTTCAGCCACAGGGCAATTCAAGGGGCTTTACATGAGACATTAAAAGCATTAAAACAAAAAGCAAGACATTATAGACATTTAAAACAAAAAAGCAGGACAAATTAAAAGCATTAAAACAAAAAGCAAGACATTATAGACATTTAAAACAAAAAGCAGGACAAATAGAATACAGGAATAAAAGTTACAGTGCAGTATACAGATAAACATAACTCCTCTTAGAAAGCAGTGGCAAAAAGAAAAGTCTTCAGGCTTGTTTTAAAAGAACCAAGAGTTGCAGCAGACCTGCAGTTTTCTGGAAGTTTGTTCCAGATATGTGGGGCATAAAAACTGAACGCTGCTTCTCCATGTTTTGTTTTAACTCTGGGGACAGAAAGCAGACCTGTGCCAGACGACCTGAGGGGTCTGGATGGTTCATAGTGTATGAGCAGATCAGAAATATATTTTGGCCCTAAACCATTCAGTGCTTTGTAAACCAACAGCAGTATTTTAAAGTCAATTCTTTGACAGACAGGAAGCCAGTGTAAAGACCTTAGAACTGGTGTGATATGCTCCACTTTCTTAGTCTTAGTGAGGAGAATTTATGAAGAAGAAGAGGAGCATTTATGCTGGCAATCCTGTTTATTTCGAGTGTGATGGAGGAGAGGAGGAGAAGGAGAGGGTGAGAGGCGGGGGGTAGAGAGTGATAAGAGGGTGAGAAGTAGAGAAAGCGAGTGTGAAAGGAGGGAGGAAGAGAGAGCTGACAGCCCAGTGTTTGAGAAAGGTCCTGATAAGATCCCGAAAAACCCGAAAAACCCTCTGAAGCACAGTCTGTACTTACCAACACGGGGGGGGGGGGGGTACACACACACCAATCCCAACACGCATACATTATGTACATTCACATGCACGCGCGCACACACAACAAAAACACACCCATACAGGCACAAGTGCACACTCACACATACGCTTACAAACATAGCATAGCAGTGGTAGCCCATGCTTACAGAGAGAGAGACTCATAGGTGAGGTAGGTGTCAAGGGAGCTCAGACGTTCACCAGCCTATTTGTAACCCAGCCCCCCTCTGGTAGCGCACACAACTTTGATCACTTGTTTAAATTGTTTTAGGGAACAGGCAACAACCTGACCAATGAACAGCCTGGTCCTGGTCCCTCACATGGCTGGGATCAGAGCCCCGCCTCTTCCCTTCTCCACTCACCAGCTGAGATGGGGTCAAAGGCACATTTTAAGACAAACCAGCCGGGGGAATCTTGATTATTAGACTTCACACAGTGTCTACCTGGCTACTGATGTTATCTTTAACAGTGGTCTTTGTTAGCCATAAATGTTTTATATACTGTGTAAGTGGGTAATTTCTAGTCCATTTTTATTTTTTATCTTTTCACTCTGCTCTTTTACTATGTTATGTTCTGTACAGAGTTTGAGAAAGGTGCTTTTAAAACCCTATCTCTTATTATTATTATTATTATTTATTATGATTTATTATTATTATTATTATAATTATTATTATAGGTATTAACAGCCCCCCACCCCCCAATGACCGGGACTGGTATTAAATGCCGAAGATGTGATACGTAAATCCAGACTCTGGACAGTTAAATGGCTTCATTTATAAAACCATTTCTCTCAGCAAACACAGACAAGGCGTTGGTGGCATAAGGCGTGTGTGTGGGAGGTGTGTGTGTGGGAGGTGTGTGTGCACTTAAGCCCAGTTCTTGTAGAACTACCTCAGTAGTTTTGTGATGGAGCTGCATCTTTCATTTGTCCATTGATGTGTGTTGCTGCAAATGAGTCAGCTGTTGCTGTCTGGCATTTGGCTGAGTCATCACATAATGATGTTCTTAATTCTAAAAGGCCATTTCTCATTGTCTAACAAACCTCTTTCTCTCTAAAGAAGAAAGGCAGCAAGCTCACTAAGACTAAAAAGAGAACAGCGCATGAACACACAACTCAGGTACTATATATTTGACATATTTTACATGTATTATATCACACATTCATCACATTCATCCATCCATTGTCAGGTACGTCCGATCACTCCTAATCATGCTCATGTCTAATCACTCCTAATCATGCCCATATCCAATCACTCATAATCATGCCCATGTCCAATCACTCATAATCATGCCCATGTCCAATCACTCATAATCATACCCACGTCCGATCACTCATAATCATGCCAATGGTGCCCACGGGTGCTGGAAATCCTTGAAAATGCTTGAATTTCAATGTGGCGTTTTCAAGGTTTGAAAAGTACTTGAATTTTGTATAAAGTACTGGAAACTCCTTGAAACTGCAAGTACTAGGCTGCTTTCATAATGAATTGCCATCTGACAGAATTTGTGTTTTAGAATGTCAGAGAGAGACTTTTTTCGTCCTAATTGCTTTCACACAAAATGAAGACGAGTCCTCTCGAGTATCGTACGTGATTTGGCTTGACTTGACTTGTGATCCGTAGTGTTTTTTTATGTGGTGCCTGATGACGGCGAGTTGGACAGACAGACTAGGCCTACAACAGGGCAGGAGGTTGCAGTTTTAATGACCTCTGGCTTGATGAAGACAAATACAAGCTGTCTTAGTCACTGTCGTAGTTTTAGTGTTTTGAAATGCATGGAAAGTAATGGATGACTAGGCTATGCTAGGCTAGGCTATGCATCACCACATACTGTAACGTCAGACCTGGCGAATTCACAGGCTAAAGATGGTTGATTTTCGTGAGGGAGGTGATACATTAGTACTAGTACTGAATGTTAATTATGTCATGTTAATGTATAATATGCAAGTCTTTATTGAAATTGAAGTTTTGTCTGAAGGTTGTTTGAAGTGATTGCTTTAGATGGCTCAGCCAGACTATATAGAATGCTCAGTCTTTTGTTTATAGCACTATAGCATCTGATTCAATGTGATAAAGAAGTGAAATTATTAGGGATGCACCGATTGCAAAATTCTGGGCCGATGCCGATGTTTAAAATAACAATCCGGCCGATGCCGATGTTTATTTTATTTTTATTCCCCTTTTTGTGCCAGGGAAACAAAGAAATGAAGTGTTTGGTTCCAAAACGCCAATTTTTATTTCACTTTAACTTGAAAGCAAACTACATGTGTGTTTGTGGTGTTAAGTCACAGATCTTCTCCGCATCTGCAGCTGGGTAGGCTACGTTTTGCAACAAAAAAAGCTGTAATTGTTGCGACATAACATCGGCCACTACCATCTGTGAATGTCATTTCATTTGCCGATGGGCCTATAGCAGTCAACAAGGCCAACATCGGCCGATGCATCGGTGCATCCCTAGAAATTATCATTTTGAATAAATATTTTATTATTATTATTCCAGCATTAGGTGCTGGAAAAACTTGAAACTGCACCTGGAAAATGCTTGAAAAGTGCTTGAATTTCGCTTAGGAAAAGGTGTAAGAACCCAGTCTCTTTCTCTTGACGGTGGTATGTGGAGGTTGTTTTGGTCTCTGGCATGTCGTCAGCGTGTGTGTCTGGGAGACTGAAGGGATGTGAGTCATGATGAGCCCGCCTCTGCCTCTCTGGTACAGTAGCTTCAACACACATGTCCTGTGGGGCATAACAGATGCTTCTTCTGATAGCCTAAAATATGCTTTTATTATGGGCAGGGCTTACATAAGGCTGCGTAATTAGCACGCCCTTCTTCAACCAGGGCTCCTGTTCCCATCACCTCAGATCACTGCGTGAGGGCCTAATGTGTATACATTAGTCGGCAGACTTTGATGTTAAGTCTTTGTGAATTATAGTGATGGCTGATGAACTATTGAAGAGGTTCACATGAGTTGACCTGCCAAGTTACACAGTCTGACTGCATCTCCAGCGCTGAACTCTGAGCTCTGGCATGAGTCTGACATCATAATGTTTCAAATAAAGTTTAGTTCATAAAGTTTCTTGATCCATTAATTCGTTCTCATACTCGCCTTTCATGGTCATTTGACAAAGCCTAATTTGATTGTCTAATCACATTAATTATTTATCTTTTTGTCTAATTGCGTTCGTGGTGCGTGTGTGTTTGTGCACGGATGTGTGTGTCTGGCAGGATGAGGTGGCGTCTGAGAACCGACGGAACACCAGAACCAAGCTAACCCCCAAACTGGCCCCACATAAGGAAGAGGTATGACATACACACACACACACACACACTAATACTATACTGGAAGAGTGCAGATTGGATGACTGACCCTATACACACTAATACTGTTTCCCCTGCGTGTGTGTGTGTGTGCGTGTGTGTGCGTGTGTGTGCGTGCGTGTGCGTGCGTGCGTGTGCGTGTGTGTGCGTGCGTGTGTGTGTGTGCGCGCATGTGTTTGTGTGTGTGTGTGTGTGTGTAGTGGAGGTCTCCTGCTGAGGGCGCTGGGGACCAGAGCTCCATGAGGCCCCAGAACTCCCAGGCTAGTCTCCGTAGCAGGAAAGAGGGGACGCTGCAGAAGTTAGGAGACTTCTTCCAGAGCTCCCCCAACCTCTTTGGCAGCAAGGGTTAGTATTCATAGTATGGACTAGCAAGTATACGTAGCATATTATAGAATACACTGTGTACACTAGAACACATAGTGGGTACAGATAATTCCCCCTCGGTGAACAAAAGGGCTGGGACAAGGATCTCACGATACGATATGTATCACGATACATGGGTCAAGATACGGTTGTATCACTAACACATTGCAATATGATACAATATATTGCGATATGTTGCGAATCGCTGTGATAATTTACTGAAAATTAAAAAATACAGCTGAAAATATAACAGATTTTTAAATATATAATATAATTGTTGAATGGATATACATTTTATAGATGTATATCTATTCCCTTTCTCCTACTGTATTTTCCTTGTGCTAAAAAATAATATATGTATCGAAAAAAAAGAAAGAAAAAAAAGGTGTATATCTTTTTTTTCCCTTACTATATAACACACTTTGTTTTAATAAATACAACTACAGTATACAGTATGCACACTGCGCTTGTCTCATGTTTTATAACTTTCTTAAGTGAATGATACATTTGATTAACAATAGACTAATGACTGATTTCAAGAACATAGGCCTAGCTATGTTGACTGAAGGACAGAGCATCCAGAAACTCTATTCTACTGACAAGTGCACTGAACTGTGGCGCCAATCGTCTCATGCTGTGTGGAGATTTTTTTAATTCGACTTTATTGTTTTTCGACCAATCGACTACACAAATCTCGGTCGACCATCAGCCCATTGACCAGTAAATGGAGACAGCCCTAATCGATACAGAACCGCAGAAAATCAGTACAGTATCCATTCGCGGAAAAATATTGCGATGTATTGCTGTACGATTATATATTGCACAGTCCTAAGGCTGACTGAGCCATTTCATCAATGCATCTGTAGCTTGTGAAACTAACTCTTACCCCCAACCATCCCGTTTACCTGCCTTAATTTATAACCCTAGCGATTAGCTGTAATTGCACCATATTATGTCTTCAAATCTAACTCTACCTCCACGCAGCGAAATGATCTGGATAAATCTATTGTTCTCCATGACAAAACAGGTACTATATACCGACTATGCATAGTGTACACAATGGCTTAACTGCAGCCGGGCCTGAAGCCCATTGTTGAATGAGCTCAGTCATGTCCATTATGAGATCAGGCTCCATTCCAGAGACGGTCTCTGGGGGCTGTCGGCCTGTTCTGGCTCAGCGGCCCCGGGGGGGGGGAGCGGGGCGTGGCCGACTGCTGTGCTGAGGTTTCTAAACGCCTTCCCCTCTCCTTTCCTGTCTCTCCTCCTTCACCCCCCCCCCTCTCTCTACTCTCTTTTCCCTTTTTCTCTCACCCGCTGTTCCACACCTCCCTCCTCTCTCCCATCATTCTTCTCTCGCTCCATCTCTCTGTCATCCCTCTCTCTCTCCCCGCTCCCAGCTAAAAAGATCATGGGCCTCGTGAGCGGGCGGTCTCCTGATACAGAGCGGGGGTCGTCCCCGAGTGGCAAACCTAAGAAGTCCAAGAGGAAGCTGTACCGTCCAGAGATCTCCTCCCCCATGGATTTCCCCTCCCACCCGGTGCGTAGCTCCCAATCCCCCCCCCACCCCCCAACTGATACACAGGTAGTAACAACTATTAAGGCCAATTTATACTTTGTCGTACGACACTTTTGAAAGTGTCGACAGACAGAAATGATGTCACTGTCTACACTTTTTTTGTGTCGGACAGGGGCGTCTTGCACCTACCGAACTTTCTAATGTCGCTAGGGATGGAAATTGATAAGATTTTAGCGATTCCGATTCCATTTTCGATTCTGCTTATCGATTCGATTCCTTATCGATTCTCTTATCGATTTTCATTGGGCAAAAAAGAGTACAAACAGGTTTATTAACATTAATTTTCCTCTATATGTACTACTTTGAACATGACAATTACAGTGCTGTCTTTTAGGTGTATTCACCTTGAACTAAAAATAAAACTGACATAAACAAATCAGTATTTTTTCAGACCGACTACCACCAGCCTGACTCTGAACGTCATCATCTAAATTACATGGATGGAAATGGAGATTATTCATATAGTGAAAGCGGGTTTACACAATTAAACAAATGGCACTAACACAATAGACAGGGACTCTGGAGGAGTTTACCTTCGACTACACGTTAGCTGCGCTGCTGTCGTCACTCCGGAGCGCATCAAAAACGGGACATTCATGCAAAGTTAGCTAATTAGAATGTCCCGCTTATTTTTGCCAAAATCAAAGAAATGTGTTCATTCTAGAAATGAATTTACATAATTTTCAATCAGTAATGTTAATCAGAATGTCACGCTTATTTTTGCCAAAATCAAAGAAATGTGTTCATTCTAGCAATGAATTAACATAATTTTCAACAAAAAAAATTGCGCCTGGTGTGAACACAGCATAAGGGAGCTGTTTGTTGTTGCATCTACATCGGTATTAAACACAAGCTCAACTCAAGCTGGAGAGATTCCCATTTTTGTCCCCTCTTTTTGTAAATCATGTTGGGCTGAGGTGGAAAAAAAACGAGTCAAACAGAGCCGATACCTTTCACAGATGACCGTCTGCGGTATGGGAGTCACGGTTCCACCCTCTTTGTATAACTCCTGCACTTTGCTTTTACTGCACCAGTATGTTCATTAAATTAAATCTGAACGCTTCTCTGGTTCCTGGATTGGATCTTGGATGTGTTCCATTGTTTTGTTCTTCTGGCAGAACTCTCGCCGTGCTTCATCAACACATTCCAAATCACTTGTCTCCTCTTACCCACATCCTCCTCCTACCCACATGGTTACCACCCGTAGCCATCTCCGCTCACTCCCCGCTACTGACCTTTCCTCTGCCGTCACCTCGCCCTCCCCGCCCGCCTGGGTCCTCTCCTGTTTTCCCTCTGGGCTCTGTCATTCGCTCGCATGGCTTCTCCTATCACTGCTATGCCGATGACACCCAACTGGTCCTGTTATTTCCCCCTTCTGATGCACAAGTGTAGACACGCATAGCTCGGTGCTTGGCTGACATCTCGGAGTGGATGACGACACATCACCTCAAGCTGAGCAAGGACAAGACTGAGCTGCTGTTCCTCCCGGAGAAGGGCTACCCGCACTGGGACCTGGCCATCACCATTGAAGACAGTGGTGACCCCGACTCACACTGCGAGGAATCTGGGTGTGACCCTGGATGACCAACTGTCGTTTTCCGTCATCATCCGTCACACACTCATTGATTCATTCAACATCAGGAGGATTCGCCCTTTCTTCACTGATGAAACGGCGCAGGTGCTCATCACAATTGGCATACTCATCAAAAGTGATTAGGTTGGTATTTGACAGGAAGTGAACCACAGCAGCTCCGTCGAGTACTTTGACATCAAAAGTACATGGAGGTTCTGGTTGTGTCGTCTGTCAGGACATTTAGCAGATCTGACTTATTTCCCAGCTGTAGTTTCCCTCTGTCAGATAGAGAGGGAGGGTATGGATGGTTTTCATGCTTAAAGAAGGTGCTCATGTCGCCCTCTCGGTGTTACGTGGCTATATATAATCGGGAGAAGAGAAGCACACAATCTTTTAACATTGCAATCTGCCCTGCCTGCTTGGTCTTGGGAGTTGGGCATCTGAAGAGAGGCAGTGAGTTATTTTTGATGTGCTCATGAATGGAGTGTGTGCGGTCCCTGATCACAGTCTGTTGGTACTTGTTGTACTGATCTCTGCCCACTAATTCCACAGTGCGGACTGTGTTAACCGCAGACTTGTCCATACGGATACGGATGTTGTTGTTATACTTATCGGCAAGTTCTATGCCCTGCTCAACAAATATCCAGCTGCAGACATCTGGGTCACTTTTGGCACTGGCAAGAGCTATATGTGTATCTTCATATAAATACCATCTGCCATGCTCTGGGCAAAGACAAGTCTACAGCGCTTCCCATCTTCCACTGTTACACAGGCTGTGACACAACCTCAGCATTCTGTGGGAAGGGGAAAAAGTGGGTGGCTTGGAAGTCCTACCCTGAGGTTACCCAGGCCTTCAACTACATGGCAGCAAATCCATACACTCCTGTGACCATAGATGCCCAACACTTCCAACTTCTGCAGCGCTACACCGTCATCCTTTATGATGAGACAAGTGATTTGGAATGTGTTGATGAAGCATGGCGAGAGTTGTTCTGCCAGAAGAACAAAACAATGGAACACATTCCACCAACGCAAGACTCACTGGTGCAGCACGTGAAGCGAGTTGCCTACCAGTCTGGGATCTGGGCGACGTCTGACCTGGTCCATCAGCCGACACCCAGTCAAGAAGGATGGGGATGGACCTTGGATGGAGAGAACCAGGTCTGGCTTCCTGTGTGGAGTACTCTCCCCATGGCTTCAAAAGCCTGCAGCTAACTGGTGAAGTTCAGCTGCAAAAGCTTGAGTGGGTGTGGTGCAAGGTGCAGTTGCAAGAAGGCACAGTGGAATTGCACAGAGCTTTGCAGCTGTAAATGTGAGATAATTTGATTATTTGTTGATGAATTTCAATCCAATTAATGCATGTTATCCTTGTGTCTGACCGCTAACCGAGTTGAAAATTATGTAAATTAATTGCTAGAATGAACACATTTCTTTGATTTTAGCACAAATAATCATCTGGTGACATTCTAATTAGCTTTAATGCATTCCCTGACCCAGAAAATTTATATTTTGACACCAAGATTGACCTTCTAGGTGGGTTGGAACCGGAGATATTTGCATTTATAGATTTTACATGGTCACCATCTTTGAAATCCAAGATGGCCGCCATCTTGATGACGTGGCTCCTATCAAAAATGTAAAGTTATGGTGATAGAGAACATGTGGGAAAGATTTGGTGCTTTTGTCCGGCGCGTCCCCAACATTTTGTTAAGCCACTGGACTAATAAATGCTAAATGTCGGTTAAAAATGTTGACAGACATTTGTCGTACGACACGTCGACTGAGTATAAATTAAGTGTTACTCTCCAAATTAGGACAGTAAGTTGGCTCGACCATGGTAGGCTTCATTCTGAAGGACGGCGCTGGTGTCATGTCAAAGCCATGTGTTCCTGATCTCAGTGTGTAGCGTTATTCTCGTCTCACGGACGCTGTTTTGACCGTCGCAGATCATCAGCAGAGACCCAGAGGAGAAGGAGAGTGACCACCTGATCATGAAGAGAAGACTCCGCAGCAAGATGGGCAAATAAGGCCTCCTCCTCTCCTCCACCTCCATCTGCTCCTCCCTCCACTCCTCCCTCTAGTCCTTTCTTTACTCATGAAATACTTGTTTTTCTGAAATCACTTGCACTTTCCTACATAGTTGCCTGTACTTTATATCTGTAGTTGACATGTATATTATTTCTATTCCTATTTAATGTTGCACATGTAATTTTTAAATTTTGTTTACTATAGTTGTATTTTTTTTCCTCTAGAATGTAATTCTTAAAATTGTCTTAGTAGAGAAAAGGTGGTTCAATAAACAGACCTGTCGGCCCTGTGCTCCGTGGACGTCTAGTCATATTTACCTCTGCGACAGCGCAGGCCGATGTTTTCGGTGGTGTGTGTGTGTGTGTGTGTGTGTGTGTGTGTGTGTGTGTTCGTGCGTGCGTGCGTTAGCAGGATTATGCAAAAACTACTGGGACAATTTTCACGAAGGTCGGTGGAAGGGTGTAGCATGGTCCAACCCGTTACATTTAGGAGCGGATCCGAAGCACGGGTCGGGTCCACGGGCCGCCCAAACACAGCCGGCCATTCACCTCCATTTATTTTTTGGACTATGATTGTGCAAAAACTACCAAACTGATTTTTATGAAACTCGGTGAAGGGGTGTATCATGGGCCACCCATTACATTTTGTGACAGACCCGAATCACGGGCCGGATCCACGAATGAAGAGAAAAAAAAACTTTGAATGAAGCCAGCTCCCTGTGTGACGGTGCTAGAGACGCAGGGTTTGGACTGGGGTGTGCGGGGGGAGAGTTGGAGTGCACCGCACTGCTCCCTGCCAGCTGTGACCCGAGGGGGGCGCCACAGAGCCGGCCAAATACAGCCACCCATTCACCTCCAGTCATTTTAACTTCCACCCCAGTGAATCATGAGCCCCCTGAACACGGCCCGGATGGCCATTCACCTCCATTTATTTCTTGGACTTGGACTACACCAAATCTACCAGACTGCTTTACATGAAACTTGGTGGAGGGGTGTAGCATGGGCCGATTTAGACCCATTCAATTTTCACAACATGCATTGAGGGGCGGAGGTCTGTGCTCTGAGCACCATTTCTAGTTTTGTATGCGTTTATAAGCCTTCAGCCTTACAGTCAGCCATACAGTCTGTTTATATAACCTCTGTCCAACAGAGGCACCACTCTCATCATCTGGAATAAATTGTTACGGTCAGTACATATGTTCATTCCCCTGCCTTTACAAACCAGCCTCTCCATCTCTCAGTGGAAGAGATCATATGTTACCTTTAGCAGTATGCAGAGACAGGTTATTACAGAATGCATCTCATACAAGAGGACTGTTTATAATAAACCTTTGTATTCTTTTTTATTTATTTTGATTTTACATTGCATACAGTCAGTATCCCTACCCTGATTTGCTGTGGCTCAATCACTATTTGGTTTAGTATGATTATTAGATTGTGTTAAGCGATTGTGCATCTCCACTGCGTGCAGAAGGCCCTCATTTATTTAATGAGCTTTTGAATCAGATCGCAATGAGCAATTTGATGAATTGGTAGATGTTGGTGAGTGGGGGGCGGTGGCACTGCAAAGGAAGGCCAGCTGAGACTGCTGCTGACGTCATCGCAGTAACGGTTGTTCATCGTGCCGTATGAAAGAGAGACATATAGTGAGGTCACTTTGAGGGTTGGTCAGTAATGGCCAGTGAGCACTGTGAGCTTCCTGCAGGTCTCAGGCGACTGACTGTTGTTTTGTTTCCATTTGTCACTTCCTCGAGGTCGCAGTGGTCCCTTTTGTGTCATAAAGTAACTGTCTTGTTTTGTGTGATGTGTTTTTCCCAGAGAGACCCGTTGTTACCTCGGTGCAGTGAGAGTCTCACTCGCTGTGGTCTATAGACTACTATTCCGGTTCATTCTCTCACTCGTACAATATGCAAGGGTACATTTGGATGATATGCGAGGGTATGTTACGTAGCCGACGCCACAACAGAAACCCCTTCCGTGCGCTATTACAGCAATCGCCAAAGGGAATACTATCACACATATAAACACAGCTGCTTTCCTAAATCAATCAGTTTTGTAACTAAGATTCGCTGGGAAAAATACATTTAGTATTTTTCCCATGGCTCTAACGTCCACAAATGTATGATAGGACAGTAAGTGAGGGGACATTAGCCTGCATGACGCACAGCCATGACCTCCCCCCCCAGTTGTTATGACATTACCGCGTGACGTCGTCTACATAGGTTTCCCTGGAAGGCCGTAAGTTGCAAAAACGCCTGGGAATTAACGCGATAGTGTTCGTTTTTGCTGTGTTATGACGTTTTTATCACTTTAAGATGGCATTTTTAGTCAGATGGCATTTTTAGTTGCGTTAACGTGACTACAAATGCCATCTTAATGTGATAAAAAAAGATCTTAAGACATCAAAAACTGTAGGCTAATAACATTAATCCCTAGGCGTTTTTTCAATTTGCGGCCTTCCATACCCTATTTGCCTCTCGCACGCAAGCACACCACTAGCCTGGAAGCCATTTTTTTGTGAGGAAATCTGGCTTCCAGGCTACACCACTACAACACTTCATGAGAGGTCAGGCGGCCAGAAAAGTAGACGGAGAAAATAAAACGTTCCCCGGCTTTCAAGACTGTCGGAGTCACCCCACTCCTAAACACTCCTAAACAAACTATCTCTTGATCCCTCTGATGTCATGATGTGCTCATCCAAACCCTGGTCATCTCCTGCCTGGACTACTGCAAACTCCCTCCCCATCTTAAAACTCTGATACTAGCCTACAGGGCCATGAAAGGAACAGCTCCCTCCTACCTCTAGGCCATGGTCAAGCCACCCACCTACACCCCCTCCCGACAACTATGCTCTGCGTATGCACTTGTGAGTTCTGGCAAGTAGTAGTACACTGGCTGACATCATGCTCCTAGCCTTCTATGGTAAGAACAAGATTGATTTAGGAAAGCAGTTTTGTGTTTGTGTAGTGATATAACAGGCAGACCGATCTGAAAACAATGAGAACTCCTGCATAGACAGTCCAGATAATCACAGTAGCCTGGCTCAGTGTGTGATTGGTCAGATAACCACAGTAGCCTACCCTGGCTCGGCGTGTGATTGGCCAGATAATCACAGTAGCCTACCCTGGCTCGGCGTGTGATTGGCCAGATAACCACAGTAGCCTACCCTGTCTCGGCGTGTGATTGGCCAGATAACCACAGTAGCCTACCCTGGCTCGGTGTGTGATTGGCTGCACGTGCCGCATTCTCTCCGTGAATCACGCTTTTCACTTTACTTATTGCACTTCTTTTGCCACTCGTAAGACCATCATTAGTTCCACCAGGCAAACGGTTGCAACCCACCGAGCTGAAGGGCCTGGTAACCAGACTTGGCAATCATCGTACTTAATTGACTAGCCCGGGGGTGTTAAATATATGCATTAAAAAAGTGCACTTAGTGCTTTGTCCCTTTCGAGGAAAGCCCTTAATCCAAAGTGACTCAGCACAATGGGCGCACCAGCTGAACAAGCTGAAGATGAATGTAGAGGAGAAATGAGCGTTGAGGGGGGTGTGTTCCTGTGAATGATGGAGGAGCTTCACCCTGGAGCTGTTACATGTAGCCATCACTTTACACCCAGACAGCTGCACCATTTTACCTTCTGAGTGTCATTTCCTGCTTGCCTTTTTGCCACAGAGTGAAGATCTGTGTTTGTGCGCGCGCGCGCTTTTGTGCATTCGTGTGCGTGTGTGTGTGCGCACGCGTGTGTGTGTATTTGCGTGCTATTCATTCATAATGGCTCATCCATAATGGCTCTGTGCCAAACTGGTGCATCAGCCAACTTCATTAAGCAAGTCAACAATAAAAAAGCAGCCAACTGCTACAGAGAAACTATGTGTGTCTGTGTACATGCGTATGTGTCTTCCAAGCCAGTTTGTATGCAGGCAGCTGTGTGTGTGTGTGTTATGTTTTAAATCCCTTGACGCACTCCTATCAGAAGAGGGACTCACACTCAAGGGCAATGAGCAGAGAGAGGCAGAGACTTGTCACATTCCATTTTCTACTTCACATCATCCAGGAGAGACGCCAAAATGATTTCTCTCGCACCATTCTCACATCGCCTTCCCCCCGTACATTATTGAGCAGCAGGACAGGTCTGTCTGGGGGCTGAGGGTTCAGGGGAGATCAACTCTACCATCCCAGAGAGAATTACGTAGCTGCAATCGGTGCTCAGATTTGGACCGAGAGCCCTCGTACAGTATATGACTCTTGCCCATGAAAATTCAGACTGCAAAATCCCACATCTCTCAAGGGGAATTACCTACACAGCACCTGCACTCAATCAAACCAAATAAAATTCTTTCCACTCACAACGACAAGCTACAGTACTATTAGTACAGCCACAATGTCTAATTTCTCTGTCTCATTAAAGGGAGGAGACGGAAAGCTAATTCTCCAGACAGAAGCAAAGTACGACGCTCCCAGCAGGCTTAGACTTAAGAGGTTTCGTTCTCAGACCACAATGGTGCCATTACTGGTTTACAGTTTTAATGGGATTTTAAACCAAAATGCCAGTGTACTGTATCAACAAAAACATGTACCTCCTCCAGCTCAATTAGAAAGGAAGTTAATGTTTTTTATTTGAATTTGTGTGTGTGACAGATTATTTCCATTTACTTGTTTTGGGCCCTGGGTTTGAGAAGCTGATGAATGACCTACAGCCCAAACGTACACCCCTGAAGGTCACTCCGAGGCTCGCGTGGAACCCGGTGAGGAACCAGGCTGTGATGTACCGTATTTGGGATAACTGCGGTAGCAGGAAAGCAATCAGTGTGGTTCATTGCCCTCTGCGAGTGTATCATCTCCATTAGAGTAGGAGGAAGAGTACCATCGGGGCCGTGGCGGAGTGATGCATGTGACTGAGAGACTGAGAGGACATGATGGGAATACTGGAATCAGAAGCAGACGGCTCAAATGAAAATACCAGATAAGCTATAGAGAGGTTAGCTGATGGTGAAGTTAGCATTGCAAAGCGGATCCCTGTCGTGTTGGAAGACTCTAAAGCCCCAGTCATACCGGTGTGTGTGTGTGTGTGTGTGAGTGTGTGAGAGAGAGAGAGAGAGACTTTTCTGGGCCATTCTCATCATTCTCAGTATGACATGGGTTTGAGTCTTACTGTGTCTTGACAGATAGAGAAGCATGATTCAGTTGTGGTGCTAAAGGCTGTGCACCGGTACATTATGGCTAAAGGGTCATTTCAATTCTTAAGGAAAGGGAGGGAAGGGATTTTCACTCTTTTAAAGCCATATGAGTATATATGAAGAGTTCATTTGCAAAAACAGATATGTGCATTTTGATACATTTTGATAAATAATTTTTTCAATCAAATGTCAACATTAAATATCAATTAAATAACAGTTTGATGGTTTTGATTACGTAAAGAAGAGTCTTCTTTATTTAATCAAAACAACCCAACTGTAATTTAATTGATATTTAATGTTGACATTTGATTGAAAAAATGATTTATCAAAATGTATCAAAATGCACATATCTGTTTTTGCAAATGAACTCTTCATATATAAACTATAATAAACTTGATGCTAAGTTGAACTGGCGCACACAGACCCAGGGATGGAGGAAGTCTGGTGCATTAGACGGTCTATCCAAAAACGGATCAGCCAAAGGCTTGTAACCCTAGAGATAAGTAGCGGTCTACAGTATGTATTAAACACTTTCAACCCACATCAGACTACGCTGGAGGAAGTCTGGTACATTAGACGATGTCAATCAAACCAAACTAGCATGACGTGACATTGGCAAAAATGTCATGTCCCTGAAAACACTGATTCCTTCCGCATGAGGAGGCGTTCAGGTCGGTTGGCTGGCAGAGAGCGAGGGGAACCGGCCAAGAGGGTGTTAGAGTGGTCTCTGCCATCACTGTGCTCCACAGAGCATGAATGAGAATAAATATTCAATACAGACCAGTAAAACACTATTCATGGAAGTTTATATTGTATTTTCTTAAGGTCAGCCAATAAAAGACTCATGTGAAATGGGAGTTATGAGAGGGCTTAAGAGGGCAGGAGGGGCAGAGACTCACTACCCTCAAACCATCACTTGGACCTCTCGCTATAGCAACAGACACGGGGTTCAGAGGGACTCTGTGATAATACAAAAAGTTTGACATTTATTTCAGACTCTGTTTTCACAGCGTAATGTATTCTTTTACAGTGTCGTGGGTGTTCTGAAGAAAGGCGCAAATGAACGCAGAAGCCAAAAATAAACTTTAGAAAGCGACCAAAACTCAACACAGGCCAGGAGAGTTTACGGTATTGTTGTGAGATGAAAGGTGGAGGCAGGATGTGCTTTAAAAACACACAGTTTTGGTGTGTTTACCTGACTCCTCCACATTCAGTATTCTGAGACAGATGTTTGTAAATGTTTGAATGTTTACTTGTGTTAGAAGAGGAGTCATTAGATTTCTAGACAGCAGTCTTTATTAGACTCGCCGACTAATAAAGACTGCTTAAGCCCCCTTTTTTTGTTGTTTTTGTTGTTGTTGTTGGCCTGATCCAGAGACGCCCAGGCTGGGAAGGGTCCTTCAGCACTGTGGCTGTCCCCCCCTCTCTGGTTAAGCACTGTGACTGTCCTGGCCTCTCTGGTTAAGCACTGTGACCGTCCTCGCCTCTCTGGTTAAGCACTGTGACTGTCCTCCCCTCTCTGGTTAAGCACTGTGACTGTCCTCCCCTCTCTGGTTAAGCACTGTGACTGTCCTCCCCTCTCTGGTTAAGCACTGTGACTGTCCTGGCCTCTCTGGTTAAGCACTGTGACTGTCCCCCCCTCTCTGGTTAAGCACTGTGACTGTCCTGCCCTCTCTGGTTAAGCACTGTGACTGTCCCCCCCTCTCTGGTTAAGCACTGGGACTGTCCTCCCCTCTCTGGTTAAGCACTGTGACTGTCCCCCCCTCTCTGGTTAAGCACTGTGACTGTCCCCCCCTCTCTGGTTAAGCACTGGGACTGTCCTGGCCTCTCTGGTTAAGCACTGTGACCGTCCTCCCCTCTCTGGTTAAGCACTGTGACTGTCCTCCCCTCTCTGGTTAAGCACTGTGACTGTCCTCCCCTCTCTGGTTAAGCACTGTGACTGTCCTCCCCTCTCTGGTTTGTGCTGTGATGGGGATACAAAGTGTCAGGATCCGGTTTTCCATCCATGCTGCATACAGGGAGAATCAGCTGAGAGGAGAAGTAGGAACAGAGGGCAGGAGGGAGGCAGAGGGGGATAATGAGATTGATGATATGGGAAGAGGATGCATGATGCCTAATGAGATCTGCAATGTAAAGGAAAAGACAAGCAAATGATGACAAATTGAGTAATTCGATTTGGAAGATGGGGGGGGGGGCACTTGATACTGAAGGACCTCTGTTGTCACGTTATGATGCTGTGTGTGTGTCTGTCTGCCTCTAATGTCTATTTTGTTCGTCAAAGGATTATAAATCAGGCTTTAAGTAGGATGTTTCATTAATAAATCACTGGTAACAGTCAAATAAACAATAAACAACAAATGACCATTATAGAACATAAAGAGACATGTTAACAAGCATCCACGTTATCCTTGGAAAGAGTGTAGATCAGTTGCTGCATGCTAGTATTTGTGTCCTCCTGGTTAAGCCATACACAGTGCCCTTTGACCCCACGAATAGAATAGAACGTTTATTTTGCCATATGTAACCAATACACGTACAGTGTCTTGTCATCACTTGTCGTTACAATATCTTATCAGCACTAATCAATTCCTCATTCCAGTCTTAGGTACGCAGCTAGGCATTATAAGGTCCACAATCTGGAAATTTACTTCCGAAGTCTATCAGTATCATCCGCATCTATTTATCCCATCCGATCATGGATGACTGTGTCCATAGTATTGATGGCGCAATTAATACATTTCATTACAGTCATTTAGCTGACGCTTTTATCCAAAGCGATTAACAATAATTGCATTTAACGTAGGAAAAGCCAATGTACTACTACATGCCAGAACTCACAAGTTACAACATATAGTGCTGAAGGCAAAGTGCAAGAATAGCAATCTAAAATACAATAGGTGCTTAAGAGGGAGGATCCTGGTATACCTCTTGAAGAGATGAGTTTTTAGCCTGCAACAAAAGACGGGCAGCGACTCTCTTGTCCTGACATCAGTGGGCAGTTCATTCCACCACTGCGGGGCCAGGACAAAAGAGCCGTGACCGTGTCGATCGACCGCAGGGGCCTCGGAGTGACAGGGCAGCCAGTCACCCCGAGGTAGCAGAGCGTAGCGGTCAGGAGGGGGTGTAGGGCTTGGCCATGGCCTGGAGGTAGGAGGGGGCTGTTCCTTTCATTGCCCTGTAGGTCGATACCGGGAGCCAGTGTAGGGAAGTTGCGTGGGAGAACTTGGGGTGGTTGAACACCAGGCGAGCTGCAGCTTACTCTGTTCTCAATCGTACTCCCCAGCCCTCACAGACACCCACCCCCCCCCCCCAACACCTGATCACGTTGAACACCTTACACCTTGTCTATAAAATAAACAACAATTGACTTTGTACTACTGTACACTCGATCACTTGAACCAACACCTGACAACACTTGAACATCCTGCCTATACGATAGACAATAACAATTGCCTCTTGCCTACACAATAGATAATAAAAATAGGGTTTTAAATACATGGTGGAAAAGTGACAAAGTGAAAAGAATGTTTCGGCCGTTCAGACCATCGTCAGCCCTCTACTGTATAAACTGTACAGTAACCTGTCCTAGGTTGAATCCCATAGGCTGCCCTCGATGTCCTTAGAGACATGATGTTCCCTTTCCCTTGTGCTATGACCACACACACATGCACACACACACACATGCATGTCTCATCTCTTGTCGTACATGCAGGGTGAGAGGGACCAGGGTGGAGCGTATCTCCTAAAGTCTTCATCCGTGTGTGTGTGTGTGTGTGTGTGTGTGTGTGTGTGTGTGTGTGTGCGTGCGTGCGTGTGCGCGTGTGCGTGCGCGCGTGCGTGTGCGTGCGTGTGTGTGGAGAGGGAGAAAGAGACATGCGCCAGCTGGGGTGAGGTCATACCATGGCAATATCACACCAACAGAAGGAGACGTTGTCCATGCAATAGCAATGTACAGACCAGTAATGTCCTGCAATCTTGACATGCACTGGAGGCTATCATCATTATCAACATCATCATCATAGCAATCAAGTGTTGACCCTCCCTCCCTCCATGTCTGTCTGTCTGTCTGTCTACTGTAATAAGGTTCCTTAATATAATTTGTTGTATTCATCTTCCTGAGAACTGCGGCTGCTGGTGAGTCCGCGTCCTGTTGGAGCAGTGTGTTGATGACCGTTGTGTGTGTGTGTGTGTGTGTGTGTGTGTGTGTGTCTGTGTGGGTCCATCCAGACCTCCCAGTGTTTTTCCATAAAAGCGCCTTCATTCCTTACCATGTGGTGTTCTATACAGTACTATAGATCCTGGGTCACTGGCATGCTAGCAGTAAAACATCTACCATTAGACCAAGAGGACATCCTGATGGTCCGTGGGTAATGGTGGGCCTTACAAGTGCTTCTCCCAGCTGTCACCCATACAATGGTCCGATGTGGAGGTAGGGACACAAAGTGATGTGACCCAGAGCCGAGCGGTCCGTTGGTAGTGGCTAATCTAGCTGTCTGTAATTGTTAACCCCGCCCCTGGACCTAACACATTTGTTGCAGTAACTAATTCACAAGGACGCCTGGTCTATGTTTCTTAGCTGTCAGAGCAGGCAGTGGTTGTAGAGAGAGACACTGGACAGCTGGCCACTCCACGGAAGTGTGTGTGTGCGTGTGCGTGTGAGTCCGGTAGAGCAAGGCAAAAAATTACCTTCACTAACCTATGAGCATCATCCTGTACATTCAATCTCCTTTGACCTCCTCCACAGAACCCAAGCGTTTACTGTACCTTGAGTATTTCAGATGACTAATAACTAGACTTAAGAGGAAGCAAAGTACTGTATTGCTGAGAGAGAACATACTGTACAGTACATATACAGTAGTATGTACATAGTTCGGAAACGTTATTTCAGTCGATTATTTCTCCCCTTTAATAATGCCAATTGGTATTGTATTTTATATCGTTGGAAAGCCTGATTAGTCACCTTTACAACGAGGTACAACTTGTAAGGATCGTGCATTCATGGAATGAGCAACACAGCTAAACGTGTGGGTAGCGTCCCCAAAAAATGTGCCAAACTCCCCTGCAATACGCTTTATTCCCCACCAAAGCTCAAATCAAAAATACGCCCTTGCTAAAAATGATCTCCTTGGCTTTGAAGAGCCCGGCCTCTCAGAATAAAATCAGCAGGAGTGATGTTAAACGGGATTAAGCCATAATTAAAGTATTTTCTTTCTCCCCCAGTGATGAGTGAATGCTAATTCCCAGTACTGTGGATAGGAAGATGAAGGGGTGGACAGAGACGCGGAGGCAGCTCTGAATCACTCCTCACCCAGTCCTCTTAGTTTGAGTCACACCAAGGACACACGCGGGAGGGAGGATTTTGACAGCGTTACCGATAACATCTGAATAATCCTATGTTCTGTGTTACAGGAATTCATCAATATAATAGGTCAACTTTAAAATGAATTGCCTAGCATATATTAAAATGAGTTTCCTAACAGAGAAAACATGTACAGTAAAAAATGTATTATCTATATGGACATTGCTTATTCATGCTATTGCAGTCGCCGTGGGGGGAACTGACAAGCGGCTGTGCACATGCAGTACACTATTCAGAATTCATGGTGAGCTTAAAGGGGTAGTTCAGCATTTTTGGACATAAAGTCTCAGTTCAGCTGATGCTGTCCTTGTGAGCTGTGATGTGATACACATTTTGCTAATGCTAGTGCAACGCAATGGTAGGCACCGGCAACCACTAGCAAACAAACTTAAACACCCCACAGTTCACCCAAAGCAATTCAAATACGAGGGGTTCATTTGAGTGTTTACCCCATCATTAACACTTTAGAATAACTATCCCTCATAAATAGTTCATAGATCATTGACAAAGTGTTAGTTAATAAGTTATTAGCAGGGGTTAAATTGTGCTGGGGCTATCTGGGGCTCAGCCCTTTCACATAGGTTCCTAAACGTCATCAGCCGGAGTTCAACCCCCGCACATCTATCATCAACATTTCTTTTTTTTTTAACTTTTTTTCTCTGTGTTTATTGTTGAAAGAATGCAGCCATTTCATGTTCACTATCGTGATCTCAGGGCCACGTTTGCCAGAGCCATCGTAGCGCTACAGTACGTGCATTGTAAGATACGTCGTAAGCTCTCCCTTTAGATGGCACACTTTCCCAGAGCCTCCTAAATGATTACATTAATTAAGGTTCCCTTCTATTTAGTGTGTCACAGCCAACTCGTGCTTCCTGTATACATCATGGCTGTCCACTTAGCCATTTGGTTCATTTTAAACATTTCATCAGGACCAACTTCAGTCCTCTGGATGTCTTCTCGGACAGTGCCATCCTCTCCAAATACAGGCAATCAGAAAAGTTGGCCTACCTCCTCAGGATGACCTACCACCCATTATGTTGTGCTTAATTCATAGATATCGTATTCTGTCAGGTAGAAAATGTCTATCAGAATGTCCTATGACCCATTTTATTGTGCTTAAACCATGGGTAGCGCATCCTGTCAGGTAGGAAATGTGAAAATGTCTATCAACGCACAATGTAATGGGTCGTAGGACATTCTGTTAGGACATTTCCTACCTGACGGGATGTGCTACCCATGAATTGAACATAATATAATGGGTGGTAGGTCATCCTGAGGAGGCAGGCCAACTTTTCAGAAGACCAGCTGAGAACAAAATCACTCACCCATTTACTGTATCTATCATCATCGTCAGATATTATCAAAAATGTTCCTGGCCTTTCAATAAGTCCCAGACTAGGCTTATATGTCCCAATTAATCCTCTTTATTTTATATTTTGTAGGCTATAATGTATGAATTGGAACTCGGTCTCGCCTTGACTCTTAAATAGATTAGCAGATGAGCTTTAGTTGGCAAAACTTCTTTTTTGTTAATATTAGATTGGGGTAAAATGATTATGACAACACTTGTTATATTATAACGTAATTTATTTGACTTTACAAATGAGCAATCGACGCGTGCAGCATTGATTAATTCATTTCCAGGGAACGCTCCACAGAATAACGTATCTTAAGACGCCCACTAAGGGATAGTCTGGGAAATACTGGTAGGAAAGACAGCCCCTTCGCTAAGGTATACCTTAAGAAACTTCTTAGATCGCTAAGGTACATCGTAACTGGGAAACGCGGCCCAGGACCCTAACAGATAATATTCATATATCCTGACAGTCTCTAAAAGAATGTAATCTCTTTAAGATCCTGGATATTCTTTATGTAGGTGGTGAGGATACTGTAACGTGTGCACTGGTAACACCTGTCACTCATGAATGTTTGACTACAGATAGCAGTTTATTAACAATACTCAAATACATTTTTTCCAAATCCAAATTTTCAAAACATACGTTCTGAATGACCCAACTTTACAGTATGATGAATAAAGATATAAATAACATATATTTTTTAAATATACTGTATCTAAAAATAATAATAAAAAAGCAGAACAATAACCAAAAATAAGATCAATTTCAACACCAATAACAGATCAAGGCTGCCGCTGTTGAATTCTTGATAAAGTTCCATTCTAGTAAGATAAGGAATGTCTTAATAATGCATGGTTCCTAATAATAATAATAAATAAATACAAAATAATAATAATAATAATAATAAATTGTTCTTTATACAGTTAACAACTACTGTACAATATCATATCAGATCATGGATTTGCATCATTGTGTTGTTTAAAATGACTGTCCATATGGCCCTCATATCATAGTGTGCTTTGCTGATTCAACAGGCATGGACCAGACAATCTATACTATAATTAGAGAAAAGATCGGACCGTTCAGGTCGGTCCGACCGGGTAGCGTCCACCATGCACTTCACCGCCAACGCTAAGACTGGCAGAAAGGTCTCAATGTAACGAACCCAGCAATACTAAATATGTCCGCACGCATGCACACAGCCAAGACAAAACTTTGAACGAAGCCAGCTCCCCATGTGGGGGCGCTAGACATGGGGTTTGGACTGGGGTGTGCGGGTAGAGTCCCGGGTGCACCAAACCACCCCCCCATGCCGGCTCCGACCCGAGGGGGGCGCCACCGACCCGCCCAAACAAGGCCGCCCATTCACCTATATTCATTAGGACTTGGGCTCAGGAGCCCAAAATGCCTACCATTCATTGTTAATGGCGGGGATTGAAACAGCCACGTCTTGACGTGGGCAGGTCACAGAGACACAGTTTGGACTGGCAGAAAGCTCTCAGCGTAACGGAGGGGGGCTATAGACATGGGGTGGGGGGGGGGGGGACTTGGGCTCAGGAGCCAAAATGTCTGTTTTAGACAGACAGACGGACAGATCGGTCGATAGAACTTGCAGAACAACCACAACGGCTTCACGGGCACTGTGCACTAGTATGGCTAATTTCCAACTTCAGTCCCTGGACAGATGTTCTATGATCCGTCATCGACACAACATAACTTACTGACCTTTAGACTTTGGCACCACCTACACAAGCTATTTTCAAACTGACTAAAAAATGTATGTCAAAATACTGACCCGGTTGACAGTAATATGATTTCACACCCTTAACACTTATGGTCAGATCTGATACCAAACATTTGAACAACCCTTATATCTGGGATGGTCTGAGGTGTCTAGCTGGTCAGGGTACTGACCCAGAGTTCACCAGGAATCCAGACTGCTTGTTTTTTTCACAGCCAATCCTCTCTGACCCTGACGGCCGACAGTTGCCTTGTTGTTTACATTGTAGCTGTTGTTTACATTGCCAAATATATGAGCTGTGTAACGTATGGACGTGCTTCCTGAGATACTAAAGCTCTCTCTCACTTCAATGATCTGGTGCTGCACAGCCGAGCTACATGATGCCAACCTGGAACACTGCCTGTCTGGAAACACTCACTTAAGTAGAGAACCGTGGACCACTGCATGTCTCTTAATTAGAAAAGTGATCCAGTCAGTCAAAGGGCTACGATCGTACCCTTGGCCCAGCTGAATCCATTTTCTGAACCTCCTGTGTACTTACACTAGTCCCTCTGGTGGCTGTCTGACATGGCGTCAGTCAGTAGTGTTAACATAAGCAGAAGGCAATCCTCCAGGGAGGAGAGTGTGTCGACAGTCCTCCGGGAGCTCAGGACCGAACCGGTGTGACTTCTAGATGACCGAGTCGGGTTTCTCCACCAGCTTCAGGGCCTCGTGCATGCCGACGGCCGACAGCTTGCGGTTGATGTTGCGGTAACGGCATCGTAGTAGGTTGCTGTAGGTGGTCCTGAGGTCGCGGTTGAAGAAGGCGTAGATGAAGGGGTTGATGAGGGAGTTGGCGTAGCCCAGCCACAGCAGGGTCCTCTCCACCCACAGGGGCACGCAGCTGCACTCCACGCCGCAGACGAAGGGCCGGGCGGTGGAGAGCAGGAAGAAAGGCGTCCAGCAGACGCTGAACGCCCCCACCACGATGCCCAGCGTGGCGGCCGCCTTCTGCTCCCGCTTGAAGATGGACATGTTCTTCCTGTCGCTCCTCAGGAGACGCGACAATCGCATGCACTCCTCCACCCCTCTGTGGAGCTTCAGGGCGGCCGACACGCAGTTCAGGCTCCTCTCGTCCTCCTCCTCGTCCTCCTTCTCCCCCCCGCCGGCCTCCCCGCTCTGCCCCTCCTGGCCCCGCGGCTCCTCGCCCGCCCGGGGGAAGCCCGTGATGGTGTGCTTGGCGGCGCTGAGCTTGGCGGCACGGTAGATGCGGTAGTACATGAAGAGCATGACGGACAAGGGGACGTAGAAGGCCACGGCGGTGGAGTAGACGGTGTAGCCCAAGTCCTGGCTGATCAGGCACACCTTGTCGTCGTTGACGTTCTGCGCCCAGCCGAAGAGAGGGGGGAGGGTGATGGAGGCGGAGAGGAGCCAGACCGACAGCACCATCTTGGCCATGCAGCGCCCGCTCTGCCTCACTGGGTAGGTGAGGGGCTTGGTGATTCCTAGGTACCTGGAAATGTCGCACAAACACACCGGTCAATCAGCTGATTGAAAATATGACTAATGTAGGAGAATTTATAGGCTACTGTAGCATAGTATTTTCAAAATCTATTCGACCCTAACCCACCCCCCAAAAAGAGTTTGGATGGTGTTACTGCCCCAAACATTAGGCTGTATGCATTTATGTAAATACACTCTAGTTCTGAGGAGTAAAATAGGTTAAAACTGTGTAGTGGCGACTATACTTGGCTGTAACAGCACATATTCTGAAATGGTTCAGTTTTTACATCAGTGGTGGATAAGTAGGTAGCCTATACTGTGTGGCTGTAGGCTACACAGCCTCCGTATCCTACAGCCGACTGGGTGAAAGGAGCCGTGGAACTCACCTGTCTATGCTTATTACGCACAGGGACATGATGGACGCTGTGCAACACATAACGTCCATGGCGATGAAAACGTTACAGAAAAATTGTCCGAAAATCCACTGGCCCCCAATCAGGTCAGTAATGCTGACAAACGGCATCACCGCCAGTGCCACGGATAGGTCGGCGACCGCCAGTGAGACGATCAGGTAGTTGGACGGCTGCCTCAACTTCTTCACGAAACACACGGAGATCACCACCAGCAAGTTCCCGCAAATGGTAACCAAAGTGAGCATGGTAAGGACGGCCCCGATAAGCACTTTCTCCACCTGGCCATAGCTGAGAATCTGCTCCCCGCACCGAGTTGCATTCTCCATCAGTGAGGTCGGTGAGGTAGTAGCCTCGGCTGAATCAGCCGCGTCCTGCGCAATCCCGAGCAAGTGAGGGGCGCACATCCGAGATCATGTTTGTCGCTCCGGGCTCTCTCATCCTCTCCTCTGTCATGTAGGCTCTCGTGTTGCTACTGAGGGTGCCGTTGGTATACACAACAACCATGCTGCTTCGTTTGAGTTTTTATCCATGAACTTACTTTCCTGTTAGGTGACATAAACGCACAGATGTGCCGGGTGAATGATTCATTTGAATCAGCTCAGAGCGCAGTTCTTCACATCCAACAGAAATACGCTAATTGGTCTATTTTAGGAGCGTTAGTCATTAAGTAGCCTTGCTGTAGAGATAATCCAGAAAGGTGTGATTTTTCTCCTGGTTATTATCTCCCACCTCTAGGGTGGGCTACAGAATAACAGCCCATCGTGTAGTGCGCCCAATTATAGTAATTTGACGAGTGACGTCAGATACGTCATATTAAGTCAAATATTAGGTTTTAGAGGAAGAGAAAAGGCATGTTAATGTTATTGTTTTATTGAAGTATTGGGGAGTGGCTTCAGACAAATGAGCCACATCAATGAGCAATAACACAGAGTTAGCATATCAACATCCATCATCCCACAGTTCAGTTGATAGGGCTACTTTAGGTAGGCTTTTCCCCACCTGTATTTTGTTTTAAATGTCCTTTTTTTGCATTTCGTTTAATATGACCTTTTATATGTTTCTTGCACATTGTCTTGATGCTTTTAATGTCTCATGTAAAGCACTTTGAATTGCCTTGTTACTGAAATGTGCTATACAAATAAACTTGCCTTGCCTACATTCCAATGTTAGGGTTGAGTGAATTGATTTAACTGATTGCTTTCTTCTGTTCAGTGGACATTTGTAAATAAGTAGACAGACTGAATCCACATTGCGTTTCTCCATCATTGTTTCTTCGTTTATAAACAGGCAGGCACATACTAAAACACCCCATACCAGACAGGACATCTCAAATGAATCTGGGCTTTTTTGAAGTTGCTCAATTGCTCATTGCTCAACCACTTCACCCTGGGCCACAAAACGATGCTTTATGGGTTTCAGTTCAGGCTAAATAAGGCCTACAGTGACTGGTTGTGATAGGCTGGTTGAACTATGTCCTGAAAACTGCCTTAAATCACATAGAATGCACAAATTCCCCATGTTCTAAAACAGACTAGCCTACTTGAACAATAGCTTAGCCTCTATCAAATTCTTATCATTTTTGAGTCCGTGCTACTGCGCTAGCAGTATAATCTTTGTTGTTGAAGAGTACAACAGCACCACCGTGTGGTCTTGCTGGGTAAAGATTCAACCAAATCCAGCTTGATGAAGCCTACACTACTGAGTCTGTTTACATGTAGAGTTTGGCCATGCTGTATGCAATAACACCCTGTTCTGGTAAGCAGTTTATGATCTAGCTACTGACGTCTACTTTTTAGTCAAGTCACATAGGTCTAGCCTACGTTGAGATTTATGATTTCACTCATTCATGCATTCAATCACATCATCCATCAGTGGACATTGATAGAGGGCCAATCAGACTTGCCCTGCCTGTTATTTAACACAAGCAGAGGCCCTGCAGCAAAAGCATGAGCCTGGTTGTGTAAACTCCCTACCCACCTATATGGGATTGCAGTAAAAAGAAGAAGAAAAAAGTCTCAATCACTCTACTACTGTGCTGGGGGCCAGTAACACAACTTGTGAGGTTAATAAGCTCTGTGCAGTAAAGTTTTGATATTCGCAATCGTCTCACTTTTACTATGAACTGACTCACTTAAATATGGTAGTAAAATGGACAAACAGGCCAGCGGAGTTGGAGTTTATCAGCAAGGGCAGATGTACAGTAGGATATAATATGTGTATGAGCATTACAATTGTGGGAGTGCCGTTTGTCAGTTTACAAAATATGTGGATATTTTCAAATCACCAACTGTCACCACTCTAAAACTGACCATTCCATCAATAATTTTAATAGGACAATGGATAAATATGACTAAATATTTGAATGATGAATAAAGCTTGTCACTGCTCCTACAGTTTTTAAGCTAATGTTCATCTGGTTCCCAGGATCCATACAGTGTAAAATTCTAAATATCTTGAGATGTATATCTGTCTGAAACTGGCCATGCTTTCCTCATATAGAATGAATGGTGGTTTGGAGAGAAGGAAAAACATGCTCCCCAGTGGAATGTTCAGAACATTCTAGGGGCAGTTGGTAATTTCAAATGCATACACCTTTTCTGTTTCATTTAAATGTTGACTGCTTTTGACTCGCAGAGAAAACCAGTAGAGATTGCGCTTAGCTCACCACCTGGGTGTGATTTTTTTTAAAGGAACGTCTAGAGATCTTGTGTATAGATATAAAGAGATATTATTTGAAACCTGTAAGATCCAGAACCGTACTCTCTGCATATGGATGACTGGAAAGCAGCAGAAGATCTCTCGGACTACTTCACCTCCTCCTTTAGGGACAACCTGCAGAAACATCTCTTGTGAGTGCAAAGAATGCACACAAAGTGAAGACTGCTTCCCTTTAAATCTCTTTTGTGATGAAGGCATTTACACAGTAGAGGTGAATCAGTTTGTGTGACTGTGTGTGTGTGTGTGTGTGTGTGTGTGTGCGTGTGTGTGTGTGTGTGCGCGTGTGTGCGTGCAGAAGAGCTCCGTCCACTGAAGATGTTCTTGCTCCCACCACCCACCTCATCAAGAAGAGGAGAGAGGAATTGGAAATACACAAGGCCATGGTGGGCCGAAAAAAGGTGACACACACACACACATACAGTACATACACCCACACACACACACACACACACACACACACACACACACACACACACACACACACACACACACACACACACACACACACACACACACTTCCTCCTTGACCTCTGACCTTTGTATAACAGGAGTTTGACAACACCCTTATGGCCCAGCGTGTGCGGGAGAGAGACCTGAAGGAGAGAGAGACTCGAATGAAGGAGTACCTCAGAGACTATGACACTTTTCTCAAGGTATCACACTCTGGACAATTTCAAGGCTTTCAAGGTTTTGTCTTCAGCCACAAACTACAGTTGGATGGTTTCTCTACTGACTGAATTAGTGGGTATCTATAGTGTTGAAAGACATTGGTTTATATGTTATGTTAAAACCAATTTGTAATCGTAAAAAACAGTAATAGATGGGAACAGCCAAAGGCACAGATTACCCCCTGTTCTATCATTCTATTCATTCAAATACGAATGTATCTCCACACACTGATCAATATGTCCGTGTCTCCCATAGGAGAATCAGCTGAAGCAGGACCGGGCTCTCAAAAAGGCAGAGAGAGAGAGAGAGCTGGCCCATCAGTACACCGCAGACCTGTGCATCCTGAGAGAGGAGTTGAGGGCCCTCACCAAAGAAAAAAATAGGCTCTCTGCTATCGTACAGAAACATGAAATATACCCCCGCTATCTAGATGATGTGGTCAAAGCCAGTGAACAGGTAATTAGAGAGGGGATGAGATGGAAGGGTCTATCTCAGCCTAGAGGGGTGTCAGTCAGGTTTGTATTAGTAAGGTAGTTAATAGTTTAGTAGGCTACGCCTTGCTGGTATGCTGCTTTGGCATATTGGATGATTCATTCACATGGGTAAGAGAGAAGCTGGTATGGTAGGTGGAGTAAAGATGTCAACCTTGTCCAGTATTTCTCTGTTCCTCTGCTCCATCTACAGTTACAACCAAGAGTTGAACTGATGCAAACTTTATGAGAATTTTTTTCCCATGAGCATCAATTAACCCCACTTCAATCCACTTCCTCAACAGAGTGACCTGTGAATGATGAGTCTTTCCTCTTCAGCAGTTCCAGGAACCGAGGCAGGTGATCTCTCGCGTGGACACGCTGGTCCAGACCCGGGCGGAGCTGCTGACCAGCACCCAGCAGAACGAGATGCGTGCCGAGGTGAGCCGCGCCCAGTTCTGTCAGTACCTGGAGCAGAATAACGACAAGCTGCTCCACTACAACAACAGGCTGGCCAAACTACAGAGTGAGCTGGACCAGGCCTGCGCCAAAGCCTTGTTGTGGGTGAGACATGTGCACACACACACACACACACACACAAACACACACACACACACACACACACACACACACACACACACACACACACACACACCTCTTTCTCCCTCATCGTGGGTATTCCCTTCAGGAGAATCGATGGGCCCACATCCAGAACACTGCAGCCAAGAAGACACTGCTGCTGGGCACCATCAAAATGGCCACCCTCAACCTGTACCAGACCACCAGCAAGAGAGCCAAAAACAGGGACGGACCCGTGGCATTCGAGGACACACTCAAACAGCTTGAGAAGGTGTGCCCAAAACTAGTGGGTGTAAAACTGTCATAAAACTGTATATCTTTGTATATTACAGAATATCTAGTGAAGTACGGGAGGGGAGAAAACAACAGAATAATGACTGATATGTAAGGCTGCTGTCTTGGTGTGCCAGTCACAACTATATCCTCCTTGGTCACAACTACTGTACCTCTTAGAGGGTGAGAACCCCCAAAATGTAACGTTATAGATGTTTTCATATTGCAAAGAATGAATGTTCTAGGTGGAATTATGGTAAATGGACTGCACTTATACAACGCTTTTATTCAGAGCACTTTACAATGGCCTCACCCATTCACACACACATTCACAGACCAATGGCGGCAGCTGCCATGCAAGGAGCTCATTGGGAGCAATTTTGGGTTCAGTGTCTTGCCCAAAGACACTTCGACATGTGGACAGGAGGAGCCGGGATTTGAACCGCCGTCCCTACGATCATTGGATGACCCACACTACCTTCTGAGCCGTGGCCGCCCAATTAGAGGGTCAAATCTTACCAGTTCATTCAGATTGAAGGATTGGCTCAGCATTCTCCTTCTAATGGGATCTATCACATTTAGCTCTAATTGATCAATAAATAATTAATTGAACACTTTCTTGGAACTTTCAATTATGATTAGTAGCGGTTACGTATCAATTATGATTCGTATCGTAAGATTATCACAATTATCAATAAAGTTATGATTGTTGTCGTGTTTTCTTCTGTTGCAGATCCAGGCATTCCTTTGTGAACTTAACTCAGTCTGGGAGGAGGTGACCAAAGGGTCATGAACAAGGACCATCACTTCATCAATTCAATAAAAACAATTTAATTAAGTTATCAGAGGAATCCAGTGGTGATGACATGTTCTCAGTAACTGTTCCAGTTGTAACCAAAATATCAGGAAAGCATGCAAGGCACAATGTGGAGAACTGTCTTTCTAAGAACACTGCCTATCCAGATATCACAGGATGTTGTGTGGAGGAAGACTAGAGAGATCTTAAATAAGGCTGCAATTTGGCGATTGTTTTAGTTTTGCTAATTTATCATTTAATCTCAAGAACTATCTTTTACCTATAAAGAGGCATACAAAATGCACAGACTTGATCATCATTTTGACTTCATGTTGTCATGGAACGGGTTGGGTTTCTTCTTTAATTAGAAATGGTTCTCAGTGAGCACAGACCTCCGCCCCAAATTTAATGAGTTCTAAGGTGGTCCATGATACACCCCTTCACCAAGTTTCATAAAGATTTTGGTAATCATAGTCTAAAAAATGAATGGAAGTGAATGGCTGGCCAGTCCAGCTGTGTTTGGGCAGCCTGTGGACCCGACCCATGATTCGGATCTGCTCCAAAATTTAAGAGGTTGTATGTTGGCCCATGCTACACCCCTCGAGTTTCATGAAAATTGGTTTGGTAGTTTTTGTGTAATCCTGGCTTTAAAAAATTATGGAGGTGATTGGCTGGCCGTGTTTGGGCGGCCCGTGGACCCGAACCATGCTTCGGATCTGCTCCAAAAAACATTACTTCTCGCCCTGCGCTGTCGCTGGGGCGGAGGTAATGGAAGCATTAAAGAAAAAGTGAATATTTAACAGTAGGCTATTGTCATTGAGAGCACTAGGGAAAGGCTGGAACATTGGGACCCAGTTGAGAGCACCTGACAGATGACTAATAGGCCTCATCTCATCTCGGCAGACGACCTACACTCTACTACATGCAGATAATCTCAAAAACCACTAGGTGGCACCAATACCTCAACTCATTTTACCTCCCTCTTAGGCCGAGATTTCATTATGGTCAAACCTGTCTTTAGCAGACATCTCACTTTGGTCCCGTGGAATCAATACTCATTAGACTATTATTAAATATCAGAAAATATACACTGTAAACTGTGTGAATAATCACCCAGGAAATAAAATAATCAATTATATCATTGGCCGTTTGTCTATCTACCATTCTTTGATTGTAGCCTATTCTAAGCCTAGGATTGTAGGCTATTGCATATTGTAGCCTAATTGCCTTCTCACTATTGCTTTTTGCGCTATTGTATTTTGCTCCTTGTCTATTTGTTGTCTATTGTTGTTGTTATGCACCAACAATCCAAAACAGATTCATCGTGTGGGTGAGCAGGTAGGTGACGCACAGATTGTGCTTGCAGCATAACCTAAACAGCACGGACTGTTCGGTGGTTATCATCCTGCCCATAAATCCCACTGACAGCTCACATGATGACCGCATGCAGGGCGCAATGACGGTGACTGACGAAAAGGCACACAGAAGGTCACTTTGGCCGTTATAAAGCTATTTTTTTCATACCGCACTGCCTCATACAAGCCGACTAAACTGCATGGGCATTACTATATGTTTTGTTACTGGTATTATATCCCGTGTTTTGCAGCTGCCTGTTGAGGTAAAAGAGGGCGAACCAGTTCGGGAGCCATAGAAAGGTGTGACGTAGCAGACACACCGGCTGGTTGACACAGAAGCTGCGGCATAGTCTACATTAGGCTAGAGGACTGTAAAGTAGGAAAATGACCGACAATGACCTCAACCAAACCGTGTTTTAACGGCTAGGTCCGCATCGCTTCACCTTATACTTCGTATTTTATGTTGAAAATATTCCCGTATAGCCTAGCGGAATATTTTCACCAAGTGATTTTATAACCGAATACAGCTCGTGGAGCGTGGTTGTCAGCTACATTTTTTTTTTTAACCGCACGAGCGACCTCTCTGCCTCGCGGTACTGAAGCGCTTCAAGCTGCTCGCGCACGGCTGGAGCTATTCGCCTGCTAAACCTGCGTAGTAACAAGCAACAATGGATAAGGCCAAATCGATAATCGACAAAAAAGGAACAGGACCTCGTTATGCCAATGGACTGCAAAGGGGACCTCATACTCAGGCTAGCAACGGCGCGTGCAGTGCATACAGCTCTAGTGGAAATTGTAGTGGTAGCAGCAACGATAGTGACCATTTCCATCGTCTGCACCAAGACGATGATGCACAGCCGAACGGGTCCCCCGCAAAAAGATGCAGGTTACGAAGAAGAGTCTCGACGCTGAAGGGGAATAGACCACGTAAGTGTCAACGCATGCACCTCTAGTGAGGCTAAGTAGCCATAGTACCGAGTAGTATGTGACTCGCTGATTAGATAGCCATGCACGCGGCTGCAATGAGGCTCTTTAGTTGCAAACTGACTACCTTGCATAAATGCAATCATTATGTTTCAAGCAAGTGTGGCTTGTTGCGATAAGCGTAAGGTGGACAATTCTGATTAATAACCTACCTAAGTCGTAAAGAACCTCTGGTACCCACGTAGCTTTTGTGGTTTATGGCTTTTCATGTCAGTGGAAGCTGTACGCAAAGTACAATAGACATTTAAACCTTTTTTTCTTTCGAAACCATTCGATTGCAGTGGGCGCACTATGATTGGTGGTTTCGGTGTCATTAGAGGGCTTGGCGAGCTTCGGCCAATTAGTTGCCCCCTTCTGCCTCCACGAGATTGAGCGACCGCCCTCCTTATTTACAGAACGGTTCCTCCTGGACATCCTCGGAGACCATAAAGATAAAGCCTGCAGTTGAAAGTCAGGAGTGACTTTCTTGCTTTCCGGAACTGCATGTTTTCTCTTTTTGTGACAGTGGCAATTATCTGGTCAAACGTTGTGGATTACAGCACCAAGCAGTCTACTTCTTGATCCCAAATCTTCAGAGGTTTAATAAGAATTATTTGCTTGCACCTGAGCAGCGCATCATGAAGCTGATAGAGGTGAAGACGCCCGGTAAGTGCGCTGCTGGTGAACCTGAGTTAAAATGCAAAGCGCCTGGGGGTTTTAGGTAAACCCGGGACAGAATAAAAAAATATGCTGTTTAGGGTCATACACAATATGTTAACATTGTCTGAAACGTATGCACCACGTTAAAAAAACATAGCCTTTTGTGAGATGGACCGTTCTGGGTTTTGAGAAGGCCTCGGCGCGTGCAGGCTCGTTCTGCGGCTCATTGGATAAGCCAGCCTGTCGGCATTCCTCTGCTCGGTCCATCTCCATCAATTGTGTTAGTGCAGTGGGGGGGGGGGGGGGCATGTACAACTTACATGTGACTGAAACAGTCCATAAAGTGACATCAAGAAAGTGTTAGTGTTATGATTTTCACCTATCTTTACCTGAATTACCTCTATTGGCATGATAAGTAAGACATACTGTATTCCCTACGTGGCCACATGTTCCCAGATGTGTGGTGTATTACATAGGCCAGACAAACAGACAAACATAATACACTCTGTCCCAACCTTCAACTCGCTTTGCTTATCCTTGGAGCAAAGCCAGCAGACTGATAAACTCTGTTAACCTCCTTTTCCTCCTACATGTGTGATCCAGTAGTTTCCACATCTGTTGGGATATTTGAGGGTGGAGAGGTCAGGACTTGGAAGCCACATCTGCGTAGATGTGCATCAGTATTGGTCAATCACACCCTGCTGCTGCTCTCTCAACACCAGTGCTTCCCTGCCCACAGGCGGCTTCTTCTATGGTTTCTCTCTGTCGTGTTCGGCGTGCGGTATCAGTCACTAACAACTCTTCTGATATGTCCAAGAAATAAGTAGCCAAACAGGGAGCTGTAGATCATTTGCTTATTGTTCGGGAGGTAGAGCGGCCGGCTGGGGATTGCAAGGTCGCCGGTTCGATCCCAGCTCCCGGCATTGTGCCGAAGTATCCAAGACACTGAACCCCAAGATCGCTCACGGTGATGCAGTAGTAGTTACTGTCGCCTCACAGCAAGAAAGTCTCCGGGCCTTTCTGTGCGGAGTTTGCATGTTCTCCCCGCGTTCGCAAGGCTTTCCTCCCAAAGAACCCAATACGAAAAACATGCAAAAGAACAGATGCTCTTCAGTCCGGTCCCTGACCCAGACCTGCACTGAGAACTTGGACTTGGTCCCCGGGCGCCATGAACGATGGCTGCCCACTGCTCCTGGCTGCCCCTGGAGGAGGACGGCTCGGATGGGAGAAATGCAGGGAACAATTTCCACCAGCGACCACCGAAGACGTGTGTGTGTGTGTGTGTGTGTGTGTGTGTGTGTGTGTGTGTGTGTGTGTGTGTGTGTGTGTGTGTGTGTGTGTGTGTGTGTGTGTGTGTGTGTGTGTGTGTTTGCGCGTGTGTCACGTGTGGTCAAATAAAGACCCCTCAAGGTTCAGATAACTCGGGTGCATCGAAACCGGCTGTTGCTGAGAATGAGCAGATCTGTTAAAGTAGCATACGAAGCCGATTGCTTATGTAGTTAAGGAGTGAAGCAGCTGAAATGGTTATAATTCTGTAATTGTGTGGAAATTGACCCGTGTTCACTCTGAATGGTAGATACCAGGTCTTTGTACTGTCAGGTCAATGTTCTGCCACCAAGTTCACAGATTATTAACAGGTTTTGTTGACACTCGCTGGGAGTTTCAGGGGAGTTGAGGCCAAGCAGGGTGTGTGCTGCTCATGATCATGTAAATCACGGCGAGAGTGACAACCCAACTTCGTGCCCCGCCTCCTGCGTCCCCCCGCCCCCTGTTCCATCTGCTCTGAAACTCATCCCGGGATGCATTTTTTGTCCATTGACATCTGAGTGGTCTCATCCGAAAATGTCACTCGTACACTTCTGTCATGCTCTGTCATACTGGCACAGTGTATGCCCTCTACTGTGTGTGGTGTTCAAATATCTTGTTCTGATTTTGTTCACCTTATCAATCTCAGCGACACATGTTCTGCCTTACCTACTCTCTGTTATGTCTTCCTTTCTTATCCCTCCATCCTTCTCTCTGCTCACCCCTCCCTCTCCCCTCCCCACTAACCCCGCCCCCAAGGATTCCCCCTTGCAGCCCACCTAATGGACCCACTAGTGGCAGCAAAGTGTCACTTCAGGGATTTGCGGGCAGACCTTTCACCTACATGTGACTGCCTGTCTGTCACACTGGTCACACTGCTGCCTGTCTGTCACACTGGTCACACTGCTGCCTGTCTGTCACACTGCTGCCTGTCTGTCACACTGTTGCCTGTCTGTCCCACTGGTCACACTGCTGTCTGTCTGTCCGTCCCACTGGTCACACTGCTGCCTGTCTGTCCCACTGGTCACACTGCTGCCTGTCTGTCCCACTGGTCTCACTGCTGCCTGTCTGTCTCACTGCTGCCTGTCTGTCACACTGGTCTCACTGCTACATGTCTGTCCCACTGCTGCCTGTCTGTCCCACTGGTCTCACTGCCCCTCAGCCTGGACAGTAATGGACAGTAATGGACAGTTCTGGAGGGCCGACTCTGCCACTTGACACATTCATGCAGATTGGAAAAAAAAGAAACCGAACATGCAGACATTAGTAAAAGATTGACAGGAACTACGCAGCGGTCCATGAGACAC
>NC_140235.1:5059707-5131802 GCF_949987555.1 Borostomias antarcticus
TGAGGCAGTTGTTCCTCCTAGCTAGCCCAAGGGGTCAGGCTATATTTATGCCCGGTTCAACCTTGAGCGCCTCAGAATAGAAGAGGTGACCGAGGCCGTGGTTGGGGGGTGTCGGTATTTATTTACGGTATGTCTGTTTCAAGCTTTTGGGTTTTCATCTGCGTGTTTGTAAACGGAAAACACGGTCAATGGTCAGGTCAAGGTCGTCTTGATAAAAGTGTTAGGGTGGTCGCGGTCATAGTGACTGTCTGTGAAGCTTGAAGTGGACCGGTGTTTAATCGCACCCCGTCTTCCCCCCCCCCCCCCGTCCCCCGTTAGTCTTGGAGGTGGTACATTCCTGGGCCTGTGCTGTCTTCTGACTGGCTGTGAGACGTTTGAGGAGGCGCTGGAGATGGCCAGCAAGGGGGACTCTAAAAACGTGGACAAGCTGGTGAAGGACATCTACGGAGGGGACTACGAACGCTTCGGTCTGCAAGGGTCCGCAGTTGCCTCCAGGTCAGACACGCTCACACACACACACACACACACACACACACACACACACAAAGGTCACAGCAGTGAGGCTGCTGATATCCATAAATGTTTATTTGCTGACCCCTAGCTTTGGCCACATGATGAGTAAGGAGAAACGTGACAGCATCAGCAAGGAGGACCTGGCCAGAGCCACGCTGGTCACCATCACCAACAACATCGGCTCCATCGCTCGCATGTGTGCCGTCAACGAGGTAAACAGCAAATTACACGCTGCCGCCCCCTCCTGCAAACAGCCAATCACACACCCAGGTCCCGTCCAGAGCTAATTAAACGAAGACCTTCACCCTGTACAAAGACTCCTAGCCTTTCCCCCGGAGACACAGAAGTAGGTCACAATGGCTACATAATAACAAGCCAGGTAGCTGCGTGTCTAGAGAGTTGCATCAGAGGAAGGAAGCATTGTTCTAGTGTAATGGAGCTATTTATTGTATTGCATTGCCAAAGGGGAAATTGTCTTCCAGTCCAACAGGCAGAGCGGTGAGGTGTGGTGTCTTTCTGTGTGCTTTCAGCTTCTTTACAGTGTTGCCTTGTGACATGGTGATCAAGCAGCATTGTACAGGGCTATCAAAGCACACAGAGCAACAGTGCCACCTCCTGGTCAGGACAACATGTAACAAGCGCTATGCAGTTGAAAGCCATGAGCCATAAATAATCACCACAGATATTTGAGTAGATTTTTTTTTGGCTTAAACAAGATGGTCTTATTTTTTTGTCTACCTACTTATGATCTTTGATAGACTCAGGTCACGCACACCACTCACTACCATAGTGAAGCTCCAATGGCCGCTGAAGCCGCACAAAATAACAGACTTCCTGAGTTTGAGGGGCGCTGATCACTGCTTGACTGCCTACTTGGTTTCAGAGATGTTCCCCTCTGTTTGGGGCTTGGTCTCACACTGCATCTCTGCTCCACCTTGTGGTGATAATAGGTATTTCTCTGCTTCTGATGGGGTTGCTGTTGGGGCCTGTACATTAGTGTGTATGGTGTGAGTACTGTACATTTTGTTCATCCATCACACATGTACCAGAGCCCACCACCGCTTGCCACAATTCATTTTTCCCATTCCCAAGTAGATTTTGCTTTGTACATTAAAAACTATGCTTGGTGTCTCAATTAAAGTAATGTATATTCCACTCAGGAGCCCATCTACTTTCAGAGTTCAGAGCTTGAGGTGTTGAGTAGCTCTTTTGGTGGTTATTATTTATTAGACCCTGTAGAATGCATTAAGCAGATCCACTATGGCGCAGTAACACTATACGGACAGCAGAGGGAGACAGAGACCGTATTTCAAGAACGTACTGTTGTGAAGAACCAACTGTCGTGGACAGATTTTAAATGAACAGTAGATTATCATACAATCTTATTGCATGGCCTATTTTCATGTTATTATTTTTATTATTTTATATTTCATTGCATATTTTTTGTCCTATAGCAAGTTAAAATCGCTTGAGGTTCTATTTAGATTAACTTTTAATTCACTACTTATTTTGGAATACATGCTTACATTTTAGACCAAACCAAAATATGCTGGGCCTTTCTGTTGGTTCTGTTGATAAATCTAAACTAGAAAAGCACGCTCTGCATACACATATTAATCTAAACTAGAAAAGCACGCTCTGCATACACATATTAATCTAAACTAGAAAAGCACGCTCTGCATACACATATTAATCTAAACTAGAAAAGCACGCTCCGCATACACATATTAATCTAAACTAGAAAAGCACGCTCCGCATACACATATTAATCTAAACTAGAAAAGCACGCTCCGCATACACATATTAATCTAAACTAGAAAAGCACGCTCTGCATACACATATTAATCTAAACTAGAAAAGCACGCTCCGTCCGCATACACATTCAACAACTGTACTGAGTGGGGGAAGACAGCTTCACTGAGCACTGAGAATTCTCGTTTCCTACTATTTATGTGATTTTAATTATGTTTACTCAAAATCGTTCGTGTATGTTTCCCATCAACGAGCCAAACATGCATACTGTGTGATGTTAAAATATTATTTGTTGGGTAAGAACTTCATAGATATATATAGATATATTTTTGCAACACACCAAGTGTGAGGAGCATGCAATTACATGTAAATGAGCTATTACATAATCATTATCATCATCATCATCATCACTTTTGTTGGATTACAGAAACCGAGTAATCAAGTTCTTGCCAAACAAATAATGATAGCAGAACGGTAAATCATTTCTGACTTGTGTTTGACATGCACAGCTAGTTTTATCATGGTAACATTAAGGTTCTCCCTCTGGCGACCCCTTTCACTTTCAGAAAATAGAGCGTGTCGTTTTCGTTGGGAACTTCCTGCGGATAAATACGTTGTCCACCAAGCTGCTAGCGTACGCCATGGACTTCTGGTCCAAGGGACAGCTCAAGGCCCTGTTCCTGGAACACGAGGTACGAGGCGTTTGGTTCGGTCTGGTCTCGATACACGAGCTGCATCGCAGTACAGTAACTATGCTGTGTTCTTGCACTCTGAAATGGGAACCGATCCTGGCAAACTGAGAACTGTAGACATCAAAACTAGAGACAGCCTTAGTCTAACTCTCTGTGTGTGTGTGTGTGTGTGTGTGTGTGTGTGTGTGTGTGTGTGTGTGTGTGTGTGTGTGTGTGTGTGTGTGTGTGCGTGTTCTTGCAGGGGTACTTCGGAGCAGTCGGGGCATTAATGGAGCTGCTAAAAACGTCGCAGGACGAGGAACTGTGAAGGACGCTGCTGAAAGGTTCTCTCTGAGGCCTCCGCAGGAAACTGGGGATAAAACAGGGAAAAGCCATCTGATAATTTAACATTTTGTAAATATCCTCTTTATCTCCCTGAAATCCCTTGAATAGAGATTTTATTATTCTATTAACTAATTTAAAGGTCTTCTATAATCCCTGGGTGTTTCAGGGACACGGCGCCATATTTCTGGTTCTGTGTAAATAGTGAATACTACTGTAGCGAATCTAGCAATACTTTACATGTGTAGTTGTTAGACGGCTCTGAAGCCAAAACCTGCTGAGATTCTTACCTGTCGTTTTCCAGTCTGGTTATGAAGAGAAAAAGTAGCCTCTTTTTCTCTCTCTCTCTCTCTCTTTCTCTCTCTCTCTCTCTCTCTCTCTCTCTCTCCAGAACATGGCCTTCTCATTTATTTTATAACCATCCCTCTTTACCTCTAACAGAGTGTTGCCACAGAGAGGTTTAGGGTTTGTTTATTCAAATGCAGGGACCAAGTATCAGGGATGTCAACCCTCGTCCCCTCATTGATGGGCCTTTTACACTACAGCAAACAGAGCTTTAGGCCCAATCCCAATGTCCCCCCTAAACCCTCAAGCCCTGAACCCTCACAGACTTATTCACGTCCCCTGAGAGGCTGCAAGGGCTTGAAATGGTATAAAAACGAATTGTGACATCATGTTACAGTGACGCCAAAACATATTTCTTACTATTGTGGGTTTGGGAATTCTTATTTTGCGTTTCGATTTCATGTTATGTTTTTCTTATAGGCCTACATATAAATTAATTTGGGGCTGAATCAAATCCCCTTTACTTTATCACAACCCTCTGTGTTACCCTCAAAACATTTATTTTTAACTTGTTGAAATCATTTCATTTTGTGGTCATTACTCAAGATTGACATCACGCATTTCTGCACAAATAACTTTCCATATTCATGCTGGAAATCTCAATTCAAAGAACACTTGAGATGATTGATTAATGTTATGCAGCATTTAACTGAGGAAACATGATTTAAGGCAACAGAAATCTATGTAATTTTTAACCATAGCCTACATATTTTCAGACAAATCAAATTATTCAAAGCCAGAGGGTTCATAACCTATATGTATGTTTTAAAATACGTAAAAATATTGAAACCAAAATAATTATAAGGCTACTTGTGCAGATACTGTAAGCAAGTCCAGCTGAAAACATAAAAACATATTTTGTTTTGTTTTGTAACGAGGGTTGGGTAAGTGTTGGTTGATCTGTCAGTGCTTATTTACCGTTCTTCCGGTAACCCTGTGTTTCACATCACAACAATATGAACTGCGGGTTATTTCCTTAGGCAAAGTCTGCAGAAGTGCAGACTTACGGAAAGGGGGCATAACGGGCTCAAAAAGTCCGCCATAGAGCCCTCGTGCACTTGACGACTTGATAATAGGACAGCCCTAAACCCTCACACACTTAGCAGGAACCTAAAAATCGTTGAGTCCGTAAGGGTGGTCATTGGGACTGGGCCTTGCTCTCTTCAGAAGTGGAGATTTTTTAATCTGTTGGTATTTGAGTGACTTTCTAGATTAGACTCGGTACCTTGGTGTTTTTTTTATAGGCACTGCACTATAAAGTGAAACTATATGCACCCACCACACTGCACAAAGAGCCCCCCTCACCCTCACACACCTGCCTCACCCCCCTCAACCTCACATACCTGCCTCACCCCCCTCACCCTCACACACCTGCCTTCTCTCTGTGTGCCCTTCCTCCTCCCTTCTCTCATGAAACCTCTACCACTACTTCGCAGATAGATATGGAATGCTTTATGATACATGAATCCCTAGTCTACATTAGAGACACGCATTCATATTTTTATAATTCTTATCATTATTATTATCTTGTAAAAAAGGAGCGTCGTATTTTAGAAGTTCCACTACTGCCAGGGGCCTCCTGATGTCGGAGGTATTGGGGGACCTTTAGTGTAGATTCCGACGTCTTCCAGATGCCATGTGCTCTCGGGCATCTTCACCCTCCCCACTGACCTGTTTGGTTATTAAAGTGAATGTGCTCGTAGCTTTGAGAACTATAACACTACAGTACACCTACTGCATGGTGCGTTCAGTAGCTGTACCCATACCAGACAAGTATTTATACGTTCACGGTCATGCGTCCATCTGAACAGTGCACAGCGTTTCATCATAGTTGTGCCACCATGGAATGGTCCAATGTTGCGTTTGGCAACCCCCTCCTCGAACATTATGTCATCAGAATGTTGAATCTGGTGTCCAAATCCAGACTATCACAGAATGTTTCATATCACGGAATGTTCTTTTCCTCGTGTTTGTATTTCTCAGTTTGTGTCTCTTCTGGTGTCCCTCTCTCCATATCAGTTTGTGGCCTCATTCGTGTAGGTGCCACCCTGCTGAAAGATTTGGTAGCAGCTATTGGCTACCTTGTGCCACCCATTCTTCATCTCAATCCCGATTGGTTGCCTTTGTGTTACTCTACATCTTCATCCTACACTTTCCTATGTCAGTTTTTTATTTAAAATCTGAAAATCGTTGATGCTTTTCTGTCCTTTGATTTTGTATTTTCTGTATTTACATGTTCATGTGTTATTCATCTCGTCTCTCCCCAATATGGGGTTAGGCCCAAAAATGATCTAACTTTTGTTTTCTTTTGACTGTTTTTATTTGTTGATGCTCTCATGGTTTGATGGCCAGTTGTCTTTGAATGCTAATGCATGCACCACCCAGTCTGTCTCCATGCATATATGCACTTATGAATCTGAATAGCTGTATCTCAATGGGATTGTCCTCTCTCAGCATGTCCAGCACCTATGAATGTTGCTCCTCTCTCCAGGTCTCTAGGCTGTATTTCTGAGGCTGGGAGCACTATGGGGATATATGCTTTACCCATACAACAAATGGTGTGGGTTTTAAAATGTGGTTTGTTCTTAAAGAGAAGTGCATGTTCCAATCTATATATTATATACATATGGATTTACTGAATTATAACTAATGTTGAATGAAACCATCTCAAAGCTGTTAGAGATCTCTGAGGTACATGTCAGTAATGGTGTTCCTGTGCTGTGAAGGCAGTGTAACCTGATATAACTCTCAAGTTCAGCTTTATTCGTCATAATGTACAGAGAATAGGTACAACGTTCAATGATATGAACAACAGCTTGAGATCTTACTACTGTACACAAGTAAGCCTTTCACTGTATGTTGTACCTTCCTTTGCTACACTAGGTTCCGCAGGCCAATCTGACACTCCTTAAGGTCAAACAGTATTGATATAGCGAGTTTACAAGGTTTGTATCATAAGAAGATACAATGTAACATGAATTGTGATAAACACTATCTCACAGCACAAGGACAGATGTTAGACTCGCATACATCTCAAAAGAGACCCATTCTAGACATGCTTTGGAGACCTGAAAGGTGAACTGAATTTGAAAGCTGAACTAAAGGCTCTCTAGCCCCCTAGTAAACAGTATTCCTGATCTGAGAGGATTTTGTCACTGATGATGTGGATGAAAACATCTCGTGGCTTCTCTGCTGACTTCTATGCATTTTAGCAATGCTGCACAACTGCCAATAACCCAAAACCAAACCAGGAATTTGTTTTTTTATTTATTTTTATAATAGATAATAATGCAAACAAGTTTGTCTTTCTCTATGAATCCTGTTTTAATTATAGAATTGATAAGAGTCCCTATCTGCTGGTTTATGTGAACACTGTACCTGTAATTTCTGCTTTAGCAGATGGACGTGTATCACTGTCATTGTGAATGTAGAAAGTTGTAAATATGAGAATCACCAGCAATCTGTCTGTCGAGAGTCTGTCTGATCTGATGGTTGTGGTGTATCACTGCTGCTCAACTCTGGTTTGAAAATAACTTGAAAAATAAAGTGAAGAGATTTTGTTTTCTAAAAAATAATTAAATTGTACTAAAGGAATGGAAATCTACAAGTGTGTTTTGTTTTTCGATTTTTTATTATTTCTCTCTCTCTCACACACACATCGACACGCGCTGTGTCGATAGTGTTCACGGTCGCAGTCTGATACGTCGCATGAGCATGGAATACACATGTAGGCTGTTCGTCGAAGTATGGGTTTAAGCCTTGAACATTTGCAAGTGTAAGGGTTCGGCTTAGGGGGGCTTGCACGTAGGGGGTAGGGTGCTTTGGCGCTGGATGGGGAGGGGGTAGAACAGCCCCTCTCCTCCTCCTCCTCCTCCTTGAGCTCCAAGCTCTCGGAGTGTCTTAAAAGATTTTAAAAAGCATATGATGTGGAGTAAATGAGCAAAAAACGCCACTATTCATCAGCTCAGTTGGTCGTGAGCTATGAGCTTTCTATGAGGTGGTCGGGGGGACTGCGCCGAGGACGCTGATGTAAGTACATTCTGTTACTAACCTTTCTCGTGCGTTCATATATATGTATTAAACTACTTCCATTCACGGTTTACTTGATATTCTAGCGGAGAGGTCAGACGTATTTGTCACACATCAGATATATGGTGTAGCCTAAGCTCCTACGTGTGCTTAACAAAAAGTAATTAAGAAAGTCAAGTAGCCTAACAATACAAAATACACAACATGCTAATTTAATATGTTCAAGAATTGAAAGAGCTGAAAAGATAGAATAATTTACAGATGTATGTTAAATCTATAGGAATAGCCTAAGACAAATGAATTGGGCTAGGGTAGGCTGGGAACAATGGCGCGTGCTGCTCCTAAATGTCTTTAGAGAATAGAACGCTTAAATGTGTGAATGCGACTTTCAGGCAGCAGCTGAAAATGAAGGTTTGGTTGTTGGTAGGCTAGACGCTGAAGTATAACACAAAGTCTATACCAACAATTTAAAGTAAAACAAAGAATAACCTGCTAGTGCTTGTCAAACTGATGGAAAGTCGATGTTTTTCATAAATTGTATTTCTCAAATGATAATTGGTGGGGAGAGTGCCAGCAAGTGTAAGTAGGAATAGAACACACACAGACACAATTTTAATGAGAAGTACTGAGAGGAATGTTTGGCCTGTTGGGAGTTGATCTCCTCAATAATTTGACCCAATTCCCAGCATATGCTCTTGAACTATGAGCTAACCAGCTAAATTATCATTTATAATTTGACTCCTCTGTGTTACCATTCTTATTATTGCCTTTGTGTGTATTTTAGCTTCACTCGATTCTTCTCATGGGAAACAATGTAGGCTACTTGTATAGGGCTATCAATCACAGTCTGATGTCTATGGACACATTGTGGTACCCAGGTGAGCCAGTGCCACATCTGGATGTTCTAGCGATGTGCCTGGGGGGGGGGGTGGTCAGGGCACATGGACACTCTGGTGTCACCACGTTTGACCACACTCTCAGCATGGTCTAGTGAGAGAGGCGGAGGAAAACGTGACTTGATAAATAACAGGAACTTTTCTAATGACAAGCTCCACTGCGTCTCAGCAGACGATAGGCTGTCCTCCAGTGTCCGTGCCAGAGAACCGCTCTGTGACCGGAGAATCCCAGGCTTTGTTTGGCGTGGCTGTTTGTCCGTGCAAGGTTGTGCCACAACAACAGGCCTTTCTTCCTAGAACTATCATCTCTGATGGGTCAGCCTTTTGTTTTCACCGGGTGCTGTAATGTCCTTGTTTTTTTTGTCAGCCAAAGATGCTGATGAATTTGTGGCTAGAGAAATGACCCTCTAAACATGGAGGCCTGTATATCGAGACTGAGTGCAATATTGCTGGTGTGTCGGCAACTCTTAAGTATGATACAGGATTATGTGAGTTTGTACTGTGAGCTGCCTATCACTCCTCAGTCCGATACAAACTTGTGTCATAAAGTATTTAAATGAATCAACCCCCCCCCTCTCCAAAAAAGAGACTTTGCATCTGGCAGGAGTCACCAGAATCACAATTTGTTTATACTTTTTCAACATACTAGGAATTTGTTTTCAGGCATGGTGCATAACATGGAGACAACATTGGACAGGGTGCAGGGACGAGAAGGGCCAGTGCAAAGACAGGACAGTGCAGAGAGCAAGTACCAACCATCAACAACTTCAGATACATTGTAATGCTAATGTATCAGGTGCCAGCCTCCACTCTACTGTTAGTCATGTCTCTCTTATGAAGTATTTAGCCCATGTTTATTGCTCTGTAAATGTTCTTAGCCAATAAACTAAAATTTTCCAGGAGCTTGCTCGATCGCTTCGTTGAGAAAGGTCAGGGAAGAACCTTTACAGCTCACTGGCCCCCGGGTGAAACTGGTTTTTTGCTTCCCTCTGGAATATTTAGGGGTGGGACCTATGCCCACACCCCCATTGCTCTCTGTAAAGCACATTGTGTTGCCTCTGTGTATGAAATGCACTATACAAATAAAGTTTCATTTAATTTGATTTGACAACCATTTTAAGAATATATACCCTCTGGTTTTTGCAATAGTGCCATGTACTGAGGAGCCTACCCAGTGTGCCAGAGAAGGAGAGGAGGAGAGAGAGGAAGGACCAGGAAGAGAGAGAGACCGCGCCTGGTGGAGAGAGAGACCGGGCCTGGTGGAGAGAGCTCATGTGGGGAAGCACTTCACTGTTACACGGCACGGTGGCAATCAAGTCGAACCGAGAGGACAGGGTGGAAGAGGACGGGGTAACAGAAGCCGCACCGTCGTGACAGAGGGGGCATGAAGGACATAGAGGCTGGCGCGGGCATGGGGCACGGGGACAAGAGCCCCAAGGGGGCATCGGTTACCCACCCTGACGGGGGCTGGGGCTGGATGATCGTAGCTGGCTGCTTCCTCACCAATATCTGCACCCGTGCTGTCACTAGGTAAGTGTGTGTGAATAGAATGTCTGTGTGTGTGTTTGTGTGCGTGCGTATGTGTGTTTTTGGGTAGTGGTGGTGAAGTGTTAATTGTTTCAGTGTGTTTATTCGTGCGCCAGACCAGGCCTAAACAGGGGTGTGTTGACTGACTGAATAAATGTGTTTGGTCAGCTCGGGTTCCAGAGACATAGTTGAGGTTTAAACCCACCATCCAGACATGCTGTGCAGTCAAAACAGTTATGTCACCTATTTTTTTTTCCCTACTGTCTCAAAACACTGTTTATCTTTCTGATACCACTTGTCACATTTTCTAAAGGTGCTACATAGGATTTAGTACCCTGCTTTCAGCTTGAGGAAAGTGATACTTTCCAGTACACCAGGCACACAGATGTCACACTGCAGTGCCAAACTAAAAATAATTAAATAACAATATAATAATCCAGTCCAGGGCCAGGCCCCTTGTCTTTCCACATTATCCTCTCTAGAACAGCCACAAACAATATGGTAGATGCTTACTGTACCAATAACAAGGCCAGCGCAGTGGAGCTCGTCTGAGCCCAGCCTGGTCCGGTTCAGCTCTGTAGTGTTTCATGTACCTTGGGACTGGGTCAGCGGGTTTTGCCGAGCTCAGCGTTTGCCTGTCCCTCCTTCTCTCTGCTGTTGCTTAAGACAGAGAATTAAAATTCCGCTCTCCACATGTGCTTTGGTCTCATGATGCCAGCCTTCGTGGTTCATGTTCAAAAGAACCCTTTATTAGCCTCCCGTTACATAATGACTGAACACCTGATGTGTACGAATCACGCTGCCAGCTCAGGTTTTTGTGTACAGTCGAGCTAGAGAGCTGGGGAGTCTAAAGCCTAATTTATACTCGGTCGATAAGTTTCGTACGACAAATGTCTGTCGACAGACAAATAATGTAGACCGACATTTAGCATTTATACTTCAGTGAAGTGTCTGATCACCTCCATGGTAAGACGCGTGGCTGATTGATCCATGGCAACGAACGTGCCTTCTATCTAGCTATCCAATCACAGCTGCGCGGCGAACGTGATGGCGTCTGCAACGTTAGAAAGTTGTTCAGGTGCAAGACGCCCCTGTCCGACGCCAAAAAAGTGTCAAAAGTGATGTCATTTCTGTCTGTCAACACTTTCAAAAGCGTCGTATGACGAAGTATAAATTGGCCTTAAGTCTCTTTCTGTCCCTGATACTGCGTTTAAAGAGAGTTTGCGAGAGGAGGAATGGTACCGTACAGACTACAGGGCTGGCTGTACTTCTCAAGTCATATTTACTGTAGGCTACTTAGCGGTGAGGCTCCAAACCACCTCCACTACATCTCTAAACAAAGCCCATGGAACTATGGTTCTGCAGTGCATTGTTCTGTGCTGGGCTGGAAACACCCTGAAATGGCACCTACAGTACATCTGGATTTGTTCTTTCTCCTCCCTGTGTGTGTGTGTGTGTGTGTGTGTGTGTGTGTGTGTGTGTGTGTGTAGGTGTGTGTCCATCTTCTTTGTTGAGTTCCAGCTACATTTTGGGAGGGACAACTCTGGGACGGCCTGGATCCACTCTCTGGTAGACTGCACCACTATGCTCTGTGGTAAGACTGGCTGCCTTCACACACACTGGCCTGGGTCACCTGGCCTGAGTCACCTGGCCCGAGTCACCTGGCCCGAGTCACCTGGCCTGAGTCACCTGGCCGGATCACCTGGCCCGAGTCACCTGGCCTGGATCACCTGGCCTGGGTCACCTGGCCGGATCACCTACAGTAGCACTGGAGGAAGGGAATAGATATATTATCACTTCATATTCACCAGGAGTGGGTCAAATTAATCAATTAATCATCCATGACAGTCAAATTTGATTTTTGTATTTGATTGATTTAAAAAAACAAAAGTTGTGTACATCCCTAATAGGCACTATCTGAAACCGCTGAGGAAGAAATTGACACACTCCTAAGATCAAAGCCCAGACAAATTAAAATCCTTAGTGAACTGAAAACACAACAACTGTAGATGCAAATGTAACTCACTCCTCAGTATAAATACCCTCCACCCGCGCCATCTGATCGCTAGCTTTTCGGTGGCGTAGCTGGCTAAAGCGGTGTTCATGTAAGGTTGTCAGGTGCGTTGATGAGTTGATAAGTGATACTGACGAGCAACACAGTGAAACCTGTGACACAAACACACTGGATACAGAATGACCCTGCCTATCAGAAGCTATGGTTGTTGACTGTAATAGCTGTAAAGACTATTTGTTAAGCAGATTCTGGTGTGTCTGGCCCAAGTGTCCACCTCTCCTTATCAAATAAACAGCCCAATGATCCACCTGATATACCTTCGCTTAAGGACATAACATAATCTCTAACGCGGACATAGGATGAACTCGATAGTTTGCCAGGACACACCTGTGTTTAGTGCCTCTGTGAACACGTAATGATTTCAACCTTCCCCGAAGGACTTGCCAAGCCATTAAGCCACGTGTTAAATCTTTCCCACTGAGCAAAGACACGTCTAAAAGACGTCTTTTAGATGTCTTTTTCGGACGTCCAAAGACATCCAATTAGGAGCCAGAATGAAAGTTTTTTTTAACATTCAGATATTTAACCTGTTCTGCATGTCCACATACGTCTTAGAGGGGTCCAAGCCAGACGTTTGAATACTGAGGGGTCCAGCAGACGTACAAATGGGGTTCTGGACCGACGGACGTTATTAAGACATGATCTGAACGTCTCCCTGACGTTGCGTGTTTGCTGGGTTGTTATTCTTTCGGGCTGCAGTCATCAAAACAACTCAGCTGCAATAAAGTCACTGAGCTCTTAGAATATACAGCAGTGCCTTTGGAACCTCGGTGACTGGCTTCTAATAATGAGTCCTGAACAATAACAGAGAACAGAAACTATTGATGGTGATAAGATATGACAAGATAACAGTGGCATTTGGCTGAGATAGAGTATAAGCAATGTTTTTTGCTGTGTACATTCGGTGTGTGTGTGTGTGCGTGTGTTTGTGTGTGTGTGTGTGTGTGTGATTGCAGCTCCGCTGGGCAGCTTTATTGGGAACCGTCTGTCCTGCAGAGTGACCGTGGTCCTCGGGGGTCTCCTCTCCTCAGCCGGCCTGATCCTCAGCTCCTTCGCCAACAGCCTGGAGTACCTCTACCTCACCCTGGGGGTCCTCACAGGTAGGTCCTTTAGATCAGGCACCTAGCAGGACACCTCATATGTACCTCACCCTGGGGGTCCTCACAGGTAGGTCCTTTAGATCAGGCACCTAGCAGGACACCTCATATGTACCTCACCCTGGGAGTCCTCACAGGTAGGTCCTTAAGATCAGGCACATAGAAGGACACCTCACCTGTACCTCACCCTGGGAGTCCTCACAGGTAGGTCCTTTAGATCAGGCACCTAGCAGGACACCTCACTTGTACCTCACCCTGGGGGTCCTCACAGGTAGGTCCTTTAGATCAGGCACCTAGCAGGACACCTCACTTGTACCTCACCCTGGGAGTCCTCACAGGTAGGTCCTTAAGATCAGGCACCTAGCAAGACACTTCACCCTTATCTCACCCTGGCAGTCCTCACGGTTAGGTCCTTTAGATCAGGCACCTAGCAGGACACCTCACCTTTACTTCACCCTGGGATGCCTCACAGGTAGGTCCTTTAGAACAGGCACCTCACAGGAAACCTCACCCCTATCTGGGCGTCCTCACCTTCTGCCCTCCTCCCTCTCTCCGCCAGGGCTGGGCTTTGCCCTGAGCTACACCCCAGCCGTGGCCATGGTGGGCACCTACTTCAACGAAAGGAAGGCCCTGGCATACGGTATTGCCATGTCGGGCAACGGCATCGGCACCTTCATCCTGGCACCAGCCGTCCAGCTGCTGATAGAGTACTACTCCTGGAGGGGCGCTCTTCTCATCCTTGGGGGGTTCGTGTCCAACCTGTGTGTCTGCGGGGCTCTCATGAGGCCCCTGGGGTCCCCGGGGGGGACACGGAGACGACGGGAGGCGGCGGAGCTGGAGAAAGGGAACACAGTGACACCGTCGGCTCTGGATAACAAGCCGGCTGAGGGACCGCCGATGAACGGGAAGCTGACAGAGCACAAACTGGATGCGAAACTCGAACAAACCGATGGGAAACTCGTCATTGAAAATTGCAAACTGGGGCAGATGAATCTAGTCAAGGCGATGCTCGCAAACGCCAAACTAGTGGAGCCGAGGCTGGCGGATGTGAAGGTAGTGGAGAGTTTGGTTGTGAGCAGTTCGCTAACTGAGAAAATGCTGGCGGAGATTAAGCTGTCTGACCCTAACGTGGCCAACGGGAAACTGGAGGACATGAAACTAGTGGAGAGCCTGGCCATGGGCAGCAGGGTAACAGACGCCATGCTAGCGGAGGTCAAGCTGGCGGACGGGACCGTGCATGCAGACGCCAAACCAGCAGACACAAAGCTAGCAGATGCTAAGCTAGCGACCCCGTCCGGGCCGCCGGTGAGGTCTAGGATAAGAGACTGCCTCTGCATCTCCATGGAGGACTTTGGCTTCCTGTTGATGCCGGACTTCCAGCTCCTCTCCGTGTCCTTCCTGTTCCTGGCGTACGGGTGTAGCGTTCCCATCGTCTACCTGGTGCCTTACGCCCAAAGTGTGGGTGTCAACCATCAGCAGGCTGCCATCCTCATGTCCATCCTGGGGGTCATCGGCATTGTGGGAAACATCACCTTCGGCTGGCTCACCGACAGGAAGTAAGTCTCTCACTGACAAGAAACAATAGATTTTGTTTTGGTAGTTTTGTCGGTATCCGCATGATATATACACATTTTTGGGGTTCTTGTCATACAACCCTTTTTTCTAGTTAATCTAGCACACACAGGATGCTGCGCTATGTATTTACTTTTAATCCCAGCCCTGTTTCTACCCTCCTACCCCTCTCCCGTAGGTGCTTGAGGAAGTACCGCGTGGCGAGCTACATGGCGGCGGTGGGCATGGAGGGCCTGTGCTGTCTCTTCTTCCCTCTGCTCCACTCCTTCCCTCTCCTGGTGCCGTTCTCCATGCTCTACGGCTACTTCGACGGGGCCTACGTGGCCCTCATCCCCGTGGTGACCTCCGACGTGGTGGGGTTAACTTACCTGACCTCCGCCCTGGGGGTGGTCTACTTCCTCCACGCCATCCCCTACCTGGTCAGCCCACCGATAGGAGGTGAGTGATCGTTGACAGGCTCAGTGTCTATTCAACGCATCACGCACACAGGTTTTTAGTGCTGTAGTCTGGGATGTTATCCCTTTGTAGATCTATATCATGATTATCTCTATATCTCCATTGTCCCATGCTATGCCATTGTTTTCAACACGGCGGTTTAGTAATCGTGAGACAGCCAACGTGCGTTCAGCGGTTTATGGTTGATTTGAGATTCCTCCCCTTCCTCATCCTCACTCCTCCCCTTCCCTCCTCTCTGTCCCTCTCTCTCTCTCTCTCCCTCCTTTGTTCCAGGGTGGTTGGTTGACTTAACAGGCAACTACACAGCAGCGTTCTTCCTCAGCGGTTTCTCTCTCATGTCCAGTCCTCTCTTCCTGGGAACCGTCATGTTGATCCGTCGATGCTGGAAGAGCCAGTCGTACTCTACCAGGGACATAGACTCTTAAGATTGCCTCCTTGAAGAAGGGTCCTATGGACCTATTACCGTACGCCAAATGTGATTAGCCAAAGCTGCCAAAGACAACTTTGTTGATTTTGTGGAGATAACTACTTTTGTAAAATGCCAAAGTGCATTCTTCCCCAATCAAAGCAAAGAAATATGTTCCAGGTAAAGCAATGCAGTTATTTATTCATGTATCAAGGTTAAGCAAATGTACCAACAGTCAAACATTTTGTTAACATAATCAACATCATGAAACTTACCAGAAAAGCACTGCACCTTTCCAGACCAGCAGCTGCCTCTTTCCTTGTTCAAAATAAAATGATACGAGCGTGTTGCTCTGAAGAAAAGCACATCTACAGCTGACTGATCATACTGTAATACATTTAGCCATGTACTAAAACACCAATGTTTTTAATAACACCAAAGTTTTCAATAACAAGATGTTTACAGATTACATGTTGTATGAGTTTGTTACTAAAATAAGCTTAGGTTGTGTATGTTTTGAAGTAGGATGCATGTGGTATGAACTAGGCTGTGCAAACGAATGTGTTCCGGGACTCAAAGACAATGAATGGCTTCTCTTCAAATGTGCTTATTCTCGCGTAATGTGTTATTGATATCAAAGCCGAAAAGTTATTACTTGTGCCGCCGAGGCACGCAATAGGCTGTCTGTGTGTGTGTGTGTGTGTGTGTGTGTGCGTGCATGTGTGTGTGTGCATGTGGGTGAGTGGGTTTGGTCTGTGGGTATGTGGGTGGACATTTTTTTCACACCATAGCTCGAAAACAAATAACCCTATGGCGTTCATACTTGGTACATATGTTCCGCCCAAGATACCCTGGACTTGATTAGATTTTGGAGCGGATCTGAATTACAGGGCGGATTCATTAATTATTTTTCTATTTTGTTATGAAGGTATAGGAGTTCTGACCCACCACTAGAGGGCAGCAACGACTACCTGTCTACATTGCATGGACTGCACCTATATAGAGCTTTTATCCAAAGCGCTTTACAATGGCCTCTCATTCACCCATTCACACACCAATGGCGGCAGCTGCCATGCAGGATGCTAGCCTGCTCAATGGGAGCAATTTGGGGTTCAGTGCCCAAGGACACTTCAACATGTGGACAGGAGGAGCTGGGATTCGAACCGCTGACCCTGCGGTCATTGGACAACCTGCTCTACCTCCTGAGCTACAGCCGCCCCCATGCATGCAATTGCATCCAAAATATAACTCCTCAGCTTTGTATTTCTGTCCGTGAGAACAATTATTTTTTCCAGCGGATATCTTAAGTTAATACAAGATTGATCTAAGAAAAGCAGTTTTGTGTTCATATGTGTGGTATTTATTCTGTTTTGGGCTCCCATGGCTGCCCTAAGCAGAACTCAACAAGGAAGTGATTTGGCATGACGGCATGAATTTGCAGATGTTTAGGATCAATCTGTAATGGATTTTTCCCCCCAAGGGTTAGGGTCTACTGCACCTCTATGGAGCTCTGTCTGCTACGGCGCCATCTCCAGACCTTCGCCTCATCTCCTCCTCGCCATGCCTGACCTGGAGGCATGCGTGGACGGCCGTTGGAAGCGGACCTGAGCCATTGGAGAAACCGGCGCATTCTTGCGCATGGCGTTCCAATGATCATGCCAATCAGGCATGAACTTAGTTGTATCCCATACACCAAAAAGCAAAAGGTCAAAGGTGGTAAATGGTAAAAGGTGGTAAAACATAAACCCTCGGCCTCTGCATTTGCTGCAGACATGGCAGAAGCCATCATAACAGTTCAGAAAACTTACTGGGACAGATGTTGCATTTGTCAGCAGGACACCAAGGAAAAACTCATTCAGCCGAGTTTATTCAACAGAGAGCATGATCATACTGTACTGGTTATAGAGAATTGTTATGCTAATGTATGACAGGTCCAGCGATGTTGCAACTATAAACAAGGCCAGGCTTGATCTCTTTGCCAGAAAGCAAAGACATATGACTTGATCCTTTCAACTCAAGCAGTACTCAAAGACCATATGACTTGATCCTTTCAACTCAAGCAGCACTCAAAGACCATATAACTTGATCCTTTCAACTAAAGCAGAACTCAAAGAGCATTCCAAACCTGCTTCTTATGAGGCTGGATAGATGTGGGGACGCGACAACCACAAATGCCGAGCCCAAACAGGAAGGAGTGGAAAGTCTTATGGACTCCACTTCCACCTATTGCCGGAGAGTTGTTGGGAGTTGACCCAATGTGGGTGCACAAAGGCATGTACTGGAAGGTGTAAGTCCAGATATGGACTTAGTTGCACATGTCTATATAGTTGCCCCTGCTAGAGCCTGAGTGTTTCTTTTGTCAGGGTTATTCCCCGTTGTACCAGCCTAAGCTACATTTTCATTTGTTACTTTGTAACATTGCTTAAGGGCACCATCATTGAATGAATACGTCTATGTGAATCGCAAAAATGTGCACACTATAAATACCCAAATCATATGTGACGCCGACATGCTCATTACAAGTGTATCGGCACGGTGGCCTGGCTCCACGCATGACTCATCCATCCTGGCGCACAGCAGGGTAGGGGCTAGACTGGAGGCAGGCGCTGCGCGTGACGGCTGGCTTGTTGGTGTGTGCATAGCCAAGATATATTCTTTTTCTTCTTTACTTTAATCTTTATTAGCATTTTCCATCCATACAACGACAATACAATAAAACATAAAAACTTACAATAACAGCTTATGGGTACTTCCATCCATGCAGCTTTTTTCTCTTAATCAAATATTACAATTTCAATATTAGTGGTATCATCACACTTCCTTCTATAATCCATCCATTTTTCCCATCTCCCTTCAAACTTTCCTTCCTGCATCCTCAATGCATGCGTGAACTTCTCCCTAACATAAATCTCTTCCACAACACCCAGCCACTGCTCCTTGGTTGGGGGTTCCACCTTATACCAAGCGCTCATTATTGTCTTTTTACTAGCAACCAATAGTACTTTCACTAGGTATCTGTCCCCTCCTTGTACATCATCCTGTGTTGTTTGCCAAGATATATATTCAAAGCTGATAAGAATGAGAACCAGTCAAGACCCCACCACAAAATGAGGACCCAAGCCCTCAGCCCCCTCCCCGTCATGAGGGTTACCAGCGGGGCCAAAGGGCCCGCACTGAGGTCATGCGCCAGCTATGAAGACAAAGTAAGGTTCACATTGTTACCATTTTATTGTCTGTTGGTGGGTGACTGTGTGAGTGCGTTTGTGATTGCATGTGTGAGGTCCGTGAGTGTGGTAGTGAGTGACTGTGTGAGGTCCGTGACAGCATGTGTGGGAATGAAGTGCAGTGAGGATGTCCTGTTGGCTCTGGTGGTGTAATGTGGTGACCTCCACCAACTGCTGCACAACTGCCCCAATCCCTTCTGCCATGTCCCTCTGGGCCTCTAGGGTCATGAGCCTCCAGCACAGCGTCTGAGAGGAAGCCCAGCCCTCAGGGACCCTTGAGGCAGGGACGCTGGCCGCCGGAGGTGGAGGCGTGGGCGGTGGAGACGGAGACGCTGGAGATGGCACTGGAGGTGGAGGCCGGCGCGCTGGAGGTGGAGGCACCAGAGGTCGTGGCGCTGGAGGTGGAGGCTGCAACCGGTGGGGGCACGACCGTCAGGTCAAGGACCACTGCAGACTCCCCCTCCTCTGAGTCCCACCCCACGTCAGAGTCTGGAGAAACCATTTCAGTCATTTTCTTTGAGTTTGTCTGTTAACTTGATTATGCATTAAACATTTCATTGTGTAGCCATATTCAATTGATATGTTTTTCTGTTGGCAGCTAAATAAATGCTTAAGTGTGATTTACCGGGTGATTTAGATGAGAGTCTTCATTTCCCAGAGGGGAAAATGTTTAATGTGGTCTAACATTATGAAGTGATCATCTGTGTTATCGTTCCCTGTTTTTGGTCCTAAATCAATCATAGCCTACCACAGAATGTGTGGAATGTTTGCTTTCCTCACAGCCACACAATACAGCATGTCCGTGTAGCCTACGCCAAATACAGGATGCACGAAACGTACAGTAGGCTACCTAAACTGTAGGAGCAATCAGGCAAATGTAGGCTCGTACAAATAGCTTACCTTCCGAAGATGATTTTCTTTCCTCGCGTGGACCTCACCAACAAGCACATGCACCTCCGTCTCCGAAAAGTTTCTCTTCTTTCCGCGTTTTTCCATAAACGTAATTGTCTTGCCTTTTTTTCTCCACGCTATATTATGTTGGTTCCTTCCGGGAAACCACGTTTGGCCACTCATGGTTTTGACCATATATGGTTGGATTTGGGCGTGGCGAGGGCGGAACACGGGGCGCGTGCACGTCCGCTCTCTTCTACGCCACCGTCGGATTTTTCGTTGAGGAATCGGCGCAGCAGCGTGTACGCCACGTTTGATAGATCCGAAAAGCGTGTAAATATTCTCGTCGTACGCGACATTTCGCCTTTTCCTCGTTTTCGTCGTACGCCCTCTTTTACACCTGAATTTACACGCTCTTTGATAAATGAGGCCCCAGGTCTGTCTGGTCAGTCTCACCCTGTCTGTCAGTCTTAAAGGCGTGTAACCGTAGGACCTCGTCTCATTGTTGCTTGCGACTTTAATTTGATTTTTATTACACATTTTATTGCACGTCTCTTAGTCCATGCAGCTCACTAAGCACCACCGTGGGATGGGCGCTGATTAGCGTGCATCAGGATACAATGGAGATATGACCCAAACACAGGAGAAGAATGTTCAGAAACTTTACTCTCAAATGAAATCAGTAAAAGCACAAAACATAACGTCTTGTGTTTGTTCAGTGGATAGTGTTGGGGGGAACTGGGGAGTCCGGTCATCAAGTCTGGTCACTGAGTCTTGTCATCGAGTCTGGTCATTGAGTCGGGTCATCAAGTCGGGTCATCAAGTCGGGTCATCAAGTCGGGGCTGTGATTGAAGGGACTTGGTCAGACGGGTTTGTGTCAGGTTCGCGACTTTTTCCAACAATTCGCGACGGAGCATCTCATGCAGAGAGAGCTCCGGACCTCGTGTCCAGTGGGCCTTGGGCGATTGTGGAACGTCAGGCTTAGATCGTCCCTTTAGTGTCACACCACTGGACACCATGGGGGTGGATAAGTGGCTAGCGGGGCTGTCTCCTCTACCGGTCTTGGTCATCGCGAATGGTAGTCTGACAGATGGACCTGTTACAGACGGGGCTGTGTCAGATGGACCTGTTACAGACGGGGCTGTGTCAGATGGACCTGTTACAGACGGGGCTGAGTCAGATGGACCTGTTACAGACGGGGCTGTGTCAGATGGACCTGTTACAGACGGGGCTGTGTCAGATGGACCTGTTACAGACGGGGCTGTGTCAGATGGACCTGTTACAGACGGGGCTGAGTCAGATGGACCTGTTACAGACAGGCCTGTGTCAGAGGCCCTCTTCATCAGAGAGTCCGAGGTGGAAGTGGTCGCCCCTTGAGAGACTTTTTCCCACTTATTACCAATGAGCCTCCAACGCTGAGAGAGCTCCAGATCTTGTCTCCAGTGGGGCGCGGGTGATCGTGGAACGTCCTGGTCAGATTGTCCCTTTACCAGCACACCAGTAGATACCACAGGGGTGGATAAGTGGCTAGTGCGGATGTCTCCTCTACTGGTCCTGGTCATGAAGAGTGGTGGACTGGCAGATGGAGCTGTGACAGAAGGGACTGTGTCAGGTGACCTCTTCATCAGAGAGTCCGAACTGGAAGTGGCTGCTCTTTGATGGTCTCTTTCCGACATCTCGTGAAAGAGCCTCTGATGCAGAGAGACCTCTGGACCTTGCCTCCAGTGGGACTCGGGCGATCGTGGAACGTCCGGGTCAGATTGTCCCTTTACCAGCACACCAGTAGATGCCATGGGGGTGGATAAGTGGCTAGCGGGGCTGTCTCCTCTACTGGTCCTGGTCATTGAGAGTGGTGGACTGGCAGATGGAGCTGTGACAGACGGGGCTGTGACAGCTGCCCTGTTCACCAGAGAGTCTGCGCTGTTGCAACAGAGCCTCTGACAGCGAGGCAGCACCAGACGCTCCCTGTCGGCCTCGGCTGAGAGCGGAACGTTCAGCTCAGATGTGCCCTTTGAACTTTTGCCCTTGTGTGTCTGGAAGGGGTCGGCGACGCCGCCAGACGGCATGGGGGCGGAGCCTCTACTCATCTCAGACACCGGGTCTTCTCCACAGGCCCCCGGATCATAGGAGTATGAACCTGGATCGTCTTGTCCTCGACAGTCCCAATGGAGCTCATGCATCTGCATTAGTACTTCCAGACGGGCAAGGCAGCTGTTGACCCGGACTGTCACACTCTCCAGCTCGGCCCTTTTGAGATAGAATAAAATAAATGAATAAAAAAATGACTTTTGATGATTTTAGTAAACTTGTATAATCAAAATGCATCATACCACACACTTTACACAAACACACACATCTCACACATGCAAGCACAAACACACACACACACACACACACAGTTGGATACACTGCAAAAAACATTTTGAACTTACCAATCACTGTCTTCACGGTTTTCATCCTAATTTATAAAGGAAATACCAGATGGATGTTGAGGTCATTAAGGCTTCACAAAGAGCAGCTTCTGTAATTGTTTGAATTGTAAATTATTAAAGTACAATGAAACTTTGATTACCAACCTTAATATTTCCTTGGCGATTTCTCCATTGGTCTAATAGCCAAGACAGGATCAGGATCATAGAGAGAGCGACCACAACTCCCCAGAGTATCACATCAAGGTCCAGGAACGGGTTTGGCTGAAAGGGCGTCGCCTCAGGACCTTGGGATGTATGTCCACATGGCACCCTCTCTCGGGTTCTAGAAAAAATCTTTCTTGCACTATCGAACATATTGGCAAAGACACATCTTTAGCAACATGTTAATCTCATCGCAAACACCACACTGACGCTTGTCCAGTTACAGCAGGATGTACCTTGCCGCTGTGACGTGTACATGTTACGCCATGCGAACACCCGTGATGTCACAGACCGGATAGAACACTGACTTCACGGCTAGTCCAGGCGGCCAACTAATTGAAATAAATGTAGTGCTAGATTTAAATAGATTTAAGCTATTTTATTTTAGCGTTGTTAAGACCCAACGATACCTGCTAGCCAAATGTGCCAGATACCCCAGAAGCAGAGACAAGACCGGATCCAAGTTCAACGATTTGATAAATCATAAACCCTACCTAACATAAACGAAAACTAGCCTATTTAGTTGTGTATGGGTGCCTGGTAGGAATATGAATGGAGTGTGTGTGTGTCAGTGTCCGGTGCGAGTGTAGGCTAAATGTACCGGGGAGTGTTGTGTAGGCTATGTGCTGCAGAAGAAAAGCCCTAGTGGCAGGGGTGAGGCGACAGGGAGAATCCGAGAGGGGGGTTCCTGGGTCGAATGCGTGGGGGGAGACCCGTCCGGGAGGGTCCTGGGTAGGGGAGCACGGGGAGATGCGGTCCCGAGGAGGAACGAGAGAGTGGAGGGAAGGAGCGGGGAGATGGGGCTTAGGAAGTTCGGGGGAGGACGTAGGTGGAGCTGGGGAGACACTGAGCCGGAGGGAGCCAAACAGTTGTCAACGTTCAAGCGCCCGACGTTTGTCTTCAGCAGCCTGAAGTAGTACCGAGCCCAGGCGGTGATTGGCTTCAGCTGGTCAGATGGTAATGGGCAACACCTGCTGCTGAAGGAGACGCCGGGACCAACCTCAATGATGACGCGCTGAGTGGGACTGGGAACGTGACGGGGATCGGCTTGGGCGTGGGGGCACAACAAGCCTATTACAATTAATAGACTCAATCGCGAAGATCGTTTCACAAACATTAAGGCAACGTAAAGAGAATATATCCTATAAATATGTGACACATCAGCCACTTTCAGCTGGAGGGGTATCCCTCAATATTTAAACCGTCACTCAACAGTAGCGGTCTACCCCCCCCCCCGCTCTATTTAATCATAAAGATATTTGGCGCCTCTTTGTGGCAGAATATGATATGATCAGATCTGCACAAATGGCACAAAGACAATTTGCTTGGGGCGAAAGAACCCCAGTGCTATGAGGAAATCTATAAGTGGATTTAATATCCACCCACAACTACTGTATCAGCTGTCATTCCTGCAAGGTCCAAGACCACTCCCCCCCCCTTGCTTATCCAGACCTGGAAATTACTAAAATCAAATTCCATACTTTTCCATATACCGGATGAACCATGATTTTCATATTTTTTCATAATATTTTTGGTCATCAATTTGATCCCATACCCTCTGCAGGCCAATCCCTTGTTTATCAAAACAATAATTTTGCCATAGGGAGGTGGGGTATGGCTGCAAGTTGTGAAATAAATAATGTTGTACGTGTTTGTGTTTACATCACAGAAGTCCACAAGATACAGACAACATCAGAAAGCTTATGAAATACAATAATTTATTAAAGCATTTTTAAATCCAGTTATAAAACATCATTTTGTGATTGTTTTACTCCAAACAAGCAGAAATGTCATAAGTACAGTCATTATAAATTGGAAGCTAAGAGCTCTGGTGTAGCTGCCGGCAGCTGACCAGAACAGTCAACGAGAGAGGAGAGCAATGAAACGCAGGGAGGACAGCGATGCTGAGAGCGAGGTACAGACATGGGCTAACATCCAAATCACACCGTAGCTTGACAGGCAGACACCCGTTGCCCTTACCAACATGGGTCTCGGGGTCATTTAAAAGAAAAATGCTTGCAACCAAATAATAGTGAATCTAGGTTTTAGGATAGGAGCTTTTTTCTTCTTTCTTTGAAATGCTTGCATCATGAATTGCAGACCACCTCACCAGGGGGCCAAACCAGGGGGCCAAACTAGGGGTCCACCTGTGACTCGTCCTAAACGTTTCTCTGACATGGCAGATACATCTGTTATTAATATGTATGATGCAACGCCTAGACTTCAACCATTAATGAATTTATGACTATCAGGAGGGCCTTCTTTCTAAATAAGATATTAGATGGTGGGATTAGGCCTCTCTCCTAGTCTGCACTCCCAAAGTTGACCCCTTAGCATGACCCTTCTGCTAGGCCTGGTTGGCAGAACAGCTATTGTATATTTACCAGTGCGTGTTGACAACCCTCTAGAAACTACAGGGCACACATATATGTTATATGCTAATCTCTCCAAAATCCATCAAAATTTACATCCAAATCAGGTGAACGGTTTAGGAATTATAACAAATGTTATATGTGGTACCCCCTTTTTTAAATCCCCCCCCCCCAATTGTTCACTGTTTACTCTATTAACTAGACATTGAAAGAGAAAACAACACTACCTCTGCACTTGTTTTATTCCAGATCAGAGGAACATAGTGGTCGATGATCAGCCCAGACAGGAATGAAGGTCACATGTGGGAAAAGACAAAAGACACAACCCATGCATTATCAATTTTGTTTGACTCACTGACATGAAAAGAAGACACTACCATTGCTTAAAAATATGTAAACTCTATAAACTTGTGATCATGATCATGATGCTGAGCCCAGTTTCTTAAGTGAGTGAGAGCATACATGCGCTCGTTGCACGCAAGCTTTCCTCAGTATTGTGACAGTACTACTACTTTTTAAACAGGTAATAAGAATTATTTGACCTTTCAATTCTCTTCACTTACATTAACAGACAGTGGCCGGGTTTCCCGAACGTGTTAAGAAGCACTTAACTCCAAAGTACTTCTTAACTTCCATGCAAAGAGTTGCTTAAGAAGGGTTCCTTAAGAAGGTTCTTTATCGGGAAACCTGGTTAGTGAGTGTGTGGTCTCTGAAATAATAAAGAACTCAAATACTAATTGCATTGCTGAAACTGAGCCAGGAACAGTCTGTCTAAGCCTGTTGCTGCCCTCCTGTGGCCGAAAACGGTAAATGCAGTCTATCACCGATAACACACATTTGTAGCCAACAAGAACGTGGACTAAATCATAGCCTACTTGGACAACAGAACATAATGAACATAAAAATAAAACAAAGTAGGCTACAGTTACTCTGAGCTACCAATAGCCTACAGTATAACCAGAGATTACATGATAATAATATGAAGAAGCTATCAAAATCCCTACCGAAGCCATAACTAGCAAAATAGGGCTAACGCTAATATAGCTAACAATGTGACCTCAAACTTCATATTCCCACCTTAGAAATAGCTAAGGTACGGCCATATGCAAACGGATGCAGAACATTTGATTCATGCTTTTATTTCAAGCTGACTTGATTACTGTAATGCACTCTTCACTGGCCTCCCCCCAAAACCACTGAGAGACTTCAACTCATTCAAAACTCTGCAGGCCCACTGTTAACAAAAACCAAGAGGAGAGAGCACATTTGTCCAGTCTTAAATGCTTTACATTGGCTTCCAGTAACATTTAGAGTTGATTTTAAGGTCCTCCTCCTTATATACAAAGCCCTTAATGGGCTTTAATGGACCAAGCATTGCTAACTCCCTTGTCAATTACGCGCCTTCAAGAACATTGCGATAATCCACTGCTGGTTTACTAGAAGTTCCCAGCAACAACAGTCGGCCGATCAGGAGTGCAGCCGTTGTCAATTATGGCCCAAAGCTATGGAACACAATACAGATATCAGGGAAGCCAGCTCGCTAAATAGTTTTAAAAGAAAGCTAGAAACGTATCTCTTCACTTAAGCTTTTAACTAGCTCCTTTTGCACTTGCAGGCTACTGTACTTTTCTTTATTTTATCTCCAGCACAATATTTTATTAAATTGTAATTTTACACTGTATTTTACTTGATTTCTTATCTTCATCTCTTATTGTGTTTTGTCTTCCATCTTATTTACCTGCTTGTTGTTTATTTGACGTCTTTTTATTTGAAGCACTTTGAGCTAGTTGTATGAAAAGTGCTATATAGGCTACATAGTGTAGTATTGTTATTATTAATATTATTATTAATCAATCAATCAATCAATAAAACCCTGTTTGTCAATCTGCAGCTGGATGGTATGTAAAATTACGCCCATGGTAAATGTGTGATACAATGACCTCAATACAGGCTAGATGTCATACTCTACTGGTAAATCCAGTGAGAGTCAGCTACAAACCACGGCTGATCATTGGCTGGTCTTGTTGGATTTACCAGGGGCCTCATTTATCATTGAGGTACGCCTTCTTTTACACGGGTCTTTTCCGCGATTTCAGGCGTACGCCATTTCCCCCCCCCCCCCCCCCCACAGCGCGATCTATCAAGCCGAAAGGGCGAAAATGTAGTCGCCTTTCTACGCGCTTTTGTAGGACACCTCTCAAGTAGCCGTACCGATTTACACGGTTTTCCACACCCTTTTTGAACACAGGGGGAACTGGCGACGCAGGTGGTGCGTCGGTGAATTACAATGTTTGATGGAGAGAATAAGAGCGACAGTTCATGAACGCACAATCATGTAGGCTAATAGCCCAATTCAGCACCAACATATATCGCAATGCAAGATTAGACGTGTCCTCTAACCGGCTCATGGTCCGATATGGATTTGTTCCCCAAACTTAACCTATGCGCACACCTAATGCAGGCACTCCATCAAACGGCAATAATTGACCAATTAGATTGTCATTAATATGTGATCATGTGGACCTGTTTGCTGTTTGGTAAGCATATAAATGACAGTCCTCCTGTGCGTAATGCGAGCCTAAATGAATCCGGCGCTACTCGGCCTACTGGCCGAGATAGAACTCCAAAGAGGTGACGGCGATGGCGACTGCACCCACATAAGGGCACCATCATTGAATGAATACGTCTATGTGAATCGCAAAAATGTGCACACTATAAATACCCAAATCATATGTGACGCCGACATGCTCATTACAAGTGTAGTGGCACGGTGGCCTGGCTCCACGCATGACTCATTCATCCTGGCGCACAGCAGGGTAGGGGCTAGACTGGAGGCGGGCGCTGCGCGTGACGGCTGGCTTGTTGGTGTGTGCATAGCCAAGATATATTCTTTTTCTTCTTTACTTTAATCTTTATTAGCATTTTCCATCCATACAACGACAATACAATAAAACATAAAAACTTACAATAACAGCTTATGGGTACTTCCATCCATGCAGCTTTTTTCTCTTAATCAAATATTACAATTTCAATATTAGTGGTATCATCACACTTCCTTCTATAATCCATCCATTTTTCCCATCTCCCTTCAAACTTTCCTTCCTGCATCCTCAATGCATGCGTGAACTTCTCCCTAACATAAATCTCTTCCACAACACCCAGCCACTGCTCCTTGGTTGGGGGTTCCACCTTATACCAAGCGCTCATTATTGTCTTTTTACTAGCAACCAATAGTACTTTCACTAGGTATCTGTCCCCTCCTTGTACATCATCCTGTGTTATGTTTGCCAAGATATATATTCAAAGCTGATAAGAATGAGAACCAGTCAAGACCCCACCACAAAATGAGGACCCAAGCCCTCAGCCCCCTCCCCGTCATGAGGGTTACCAGCGGGGCCAAAGGGCCCGCGCTGAGGTCATGCGCCAGCTATGAAGACAAAGTAAGGTTCACATTGTTACCATTTTATTGTCTGTTGGTGGGTGACTGTGTGAGGTGTGTGAGTGCGTTTGTGAGTGCATATGTGAGGTCCGTGAGTGTGGTAGTGAGTGACTGTGTGAGGTCCGTGACAGCATGTGTGGGAATGAAGTGCAGTGAGGATGTCCTGTTGGCTCTGGTGGTGTAATGTGGTGACCTCCACCAACTGCTGCACAACTGCCCCAATCCCTTCTGCCATGTCCCTCTGGGCCTCTAGGGTCATGAGCCTCCAGCACAGCGTCTGAGAGGAAGCCCAGCCCTCAGGGACCCTTGAGGCAGGGACGCTGGCCGCCGGAGGTGGAGGCGTGGGCGGTGGAGACGGAGATGGAGGCGCTGGAGATGGCACTGGAGGTGGAGGCCGGCGCGCTGGAGGTGGAGGCACCGGAGGTCGTGGCGCTGGAGGTGGAGGCTGCAACCGGTGGGGGCACGACCGTCAGGTCAAGGACCACTGCAGACTCCCCCTCCTCTGAGTCCCACCCCACGTCAGAGTCTGGAGAAACAATTTCAGTCATTTTCTTTGAGTTTGTCTGTTAACTTGATTATGCATTAAACATTTCATTGTGTAGCCATATTCAATTGATATGTTTTTCTGTTGGCAGCCAAATAAATGCTTAAGTGTGATTTACCGGGTGATTTAGATGAGAGTCTTCATTTCCCAGAGGGGAAAATGTTTAATGTGGTCTAACATTATGAAGTGATCATCTGTGTTATCGTTCCCTGTTTTTGGTCCTAAATCAATCATAGCCTACCACAGAATGTGTGGAATGTTTGCTTTCCTCACAGCCACATAATACAGCATGTCCGTGTAGCCTACGCCAAATACAGGATCCATGAAACGTACAGTAGGCTACCTAAACTGTAGGAGCAATCAGGCAAATGTAGGCTCGTACAAATAGCTTACCTTCCGAAGATGATTTTCTTTCCTCGCGTGGACCTCACCAACAAGCACATGCACCTCCGTCTCCGAAAAGTTTCTCTTCTTTCCGCGTTTTTCCATAAACGTAATTGTCTTGCCTTTTTTTCTCCACGCTATATTATGTCGGTTCCTTCCGGGAAACCACGTTTGGCCACTCATGGTTTTGACCATATATGGTTGGATTTGGGCGTGGCGAGGGCGGAACACGGGGCGCGTGCACGTCCGCTCTCTTCTACGCCACCGTCGGATTTTTCATTGAGGAATCGGCGCAGCAGCGTGTACGCCATGTTTGATAGATCCGAAAAGCGTGTAAATATTCTCGTCGTACGCGACATTTCGCCTTTTCCTCGTTTTCGTCGTACGCCCTCTTTTACACCTGAATTTACACGCTCTTTGATAAATGAGGCCCCAGGTCTGTCTGGTCAGTCTCACCCTGTCTGTCAGTCTTAAAGGCGTGTAACCGTAGGACCTCGTCTCATTGTTGCTTGCGACTTTAATTTGATTTTTATTACACATTTTATTGCACAACGTCTAATTCCACGGCCTATATCTAAAGTCTATCTACACGGCCTATATCTAAAGTGAAGCACATTTTGTTAGGCTACTATTCCGTGTCAAAGGAGCTTGTGTATAGGACTGGGTTGAAAAAAAAAGATTTCATGATTCATAATCAATCTTCACTTGAATTAACAATAATCGATTCATAAATCACGAGATTGATCTCTTAATATGACTGCTCTCCTGTGAAATGTAATGCAATCCAAATATTGTTACGTGTTTGGCATGACTTGACATAGTCCACCATGGGAGCAGTGAAAACAAGCGCCAGGGGAATGCTTATGTCCAAGCCATGCCAAACATAGTACGTAAAAAACATACGTAAAAACATTTGGATTGCGATATATTTCACAGGAGAGCATTCTGAGACTGGTAAGATTACACCCTGTATGCCCTGTACACCCTGTATTTACATATGCCCCATTTACTTCCATTGTAGCCCAGTGAGCTGCATAGGTCAGCCAGGTATCGATACTGGAACATTCAGTGAAATGATGGTCTCTGTTTCAGGTTCATGGTAGACAGACCACAAATAGGGCTTAATGTCCAAAATAGCACACTACCCCTTTAAGGGAGGGGGTTGTCTGGGGTCCTCCTCCAGGAAATTTTGAGTGTCAAACACATTCTATTAATCACGATTCTAGAATCACGTTCTATTAATACATCCATGGTCAAACAAGTAATTTCCTGCATTCTGGTGAATTTTTATGCACCAATTTGTGCTGGGTTAGCTTTTCTGCTGCTAGTTAGCTAACTTAAATGGCAACATGACCATTTATTTTATTAATAAATAAGTGTATTCATATATTTATTTAGTTATTCATTGCCATATCATTTTTGTCAAAGCCAGGGAGCCCCTGGAGAGGGGCTAAAGAGCCGCATCTGGCTCCGGAGCCGCAGATTACAGACCCGTGAACTAGGGTTACAATTCGCAACCATCGTTCTCAATAGAGTGCAGCCTAATGAGTTCTCTGATATCAAGCTTGGGGGGACCTTTATTTTGAAATGTATTAGTGAAGACCGGAAGTGGTGCTTAGCGACCAGAAAAGCGTCTGTGCCATCCATGGTTTACAGAGATGCTGGGATCTGAATAGTTTTTAACAAAATAGCTTACACATAATGGCTCCTAAAAGGAAAGGCCCTTTGCAAACTTTGCAGAGACAGACGGATGAAATAAAAAAACAGGTTTGTCCCTAGACTTGTCAAAAAGGTTGTTAGTAAGTAAGTAGATAGGTTTAAACGTAAACGCTACTAACGTTAGCTAGCTAGACCAGCTTGAACGTGTTAGCTGTGCAGATAGTTTTGTTGATTTTAAGGTAGCTAGTTTTAAGTGCATAACTAGCTATGTAGACAAACAAATGTAGACTAAGTAGCTTAACGTTAGCTGAGCTAGTCTTGTAGCTAGCTACTGTAGCTACCTTGAGTAGCCGCGAAAGTCATTATAACACGTTTCAAGACATTGGTTTCCATCGCAATGATGTGTTCTACCTTTCACTGTTTACAAGGTTGACAGTCTCAGGAAGGATGTGCGGCAGCCGGATGGACTAGAGAGCGCGGAGGCTCCAGAGAGGTAACGTGAGGGTTAAAGTAGCACCACAAGGACATCACTAGGACTAGGCAGTCCACCGTCCTTCATTTCTCATAAACCCTACTACCCCAGAAAATAAGAGATATCAGTCATCACCATAATTCTCTCTAGCTTTCATTGTAGCTATGGTGACTGTAGCTAGCTACCTCACAGCACTGCATTTTCAACTTGCAGGTGCAAACACTTACAGAGTTCCTTGGAGGAGACAACGAAGACGCTAAAGAAGTTAACAAAAGTAAGTATTAAATATTTTGTCTCAGTTTAAAACAGTAATTATTTGCAAGTATCATATACAGTATGTACACATAGCTAATTAATTTATTGTTGTGCATTGTCCTTACAGTTAAGGACTGTTAGACTTAAGTCTTTTCATGTATGTCCTGCTATCTGCCCGCCTCTCTCCAGGCTGATGAGCCAGCCCCAGTGGGTAACTACGACCAGAGGTGGCAGGAGGAGCAGAGACGTCTGCTGGGCTTAGAGGAGCAGCTGAATGCCCTATCCCTGGAGATCTCTCCAGTCCAGAGACTAGACACAGGGTGAGTGGCGGAGATAATAATAACAATAATAATAATAATAATAATAATAATAAACAACTTTATTTATATAGCATCTTTGAAAACACAGCTGCAGATCCCCCATAGAGACTATACATAGAGAAGATTTACACACTTTATGTGGATGTATGATACTGCAAGGTCTGACTCATGTCACTGACACTGTGGGTAGTGGATGACAGAAATAAACAACAACTAAAACATTTCTGCGAGCTTAAGGTTTTTCACTTTGTTTTCTCACATTGTAAAATTTGTCCAACAGTGAGGCTGGGCCTTCCCAAGCCCAGGAGGAAGATAGTGAGGAAGAGGAAGATGAGGAGAGTGAGGATGAGGATGAAGACGATGATGATGACGATGATGATGAAAATGCAGAGGGAGAGATCCCGGAACCGGGAGACAACATCTACATCTCCATTAGTGCCTTGAAAGGCCACCAGGAGGGAGACCTCACCATCACAGTGAGCTTCCTGCTCACTTAATTCACACAGTGCTCTATATTCTATATGTCAGATGAAACTGGTAGTTGTATGAGACATTTTCCTGGACAAGCCAGGAAATTGATTATTCTTTGGGGAAAAAAAGTATCATTGCCTGACTAATGGTTCTGGGTTCTGTGGTTTCAGGAAGGTGAGGTGCTGAAGATCCTCAAGAAATATGAGGATGGCTGGTGGTTAGCTCAGGACCCCATGGGCAGAAAGGGGCTGGTCCCCAAAACCTACCTGGAGGTACTGTACAGTTAGTAACTATTTAGCAGTATGACGTTGAGAATCACTTGTGAGTGGGCAACTGATATTCGAATGAATGAATAAATGAATGAATGATTGAATATTTTATATATTTATCCTAGATTTGAGCATGTATCAAACTTGAAGATACAGAGTTATCAGCACCATGCTTCAACGAATTGAGTCATAAATGGGCAGTTCATGACATTGCTAATAAGTGCTCCATGTGGATAAGTAGGCCTACAATTTGCTACCACTAAAAAGCAACGTGTTAACATGTTTCAGAAGTACTTGCTAGTTGACGAGGCTGATGAGGATGATGATGAAGAGGAGTCAGAGGATGAAGGAGAGGAGCTTGATGAAGCCAAAGAGAAGCAGAGGTGAGATTCCCTTTTCGAACACCAGGGGGCACTGTTCACAAAGATATTGTTCCCCAATCATGTTCAAAATTCATGACGATGCATCCTGTAACATTAGGACTTTCAATTTGTTGTCGTTGGTCTTGATAAAGTGAATAGCACAAACGTACATGAGAAGTTATTGTACACTAGATAATCCAGATGAATGATATCAGCTCTTTCAGCTTGTCTCATAAGACTTTGTACCCTAACAGCAGTGCTCTCCAGTCCAACTGGGCCACCGTGAGAAAGGCTGTCACAGAGGTACGATCAACTGCTGCCCTGAAAACACCACTCTGTTCTGTTGAATGGCAATTGATATTGTTAAAGAGTGGAGGCGCTTCATTTGTCCCAGTGAAAACGTATGGGCGTGTGGGTGTGTGGGATCCACAGATTGATACCACTGATGTGCTGTCGGCCATGGGGGCCATCCCTGCAGGATTCCGGCCATCGACTCTCTCCAAGCTGCTGGAGGAAAGTGAGAGGACCAGATCAGCCTCTCTGACTACAGTAGCTGTCAACCAACTCTCTGAGAGGCAGATAATGACAGAGGAGAATGGACAAGTCCAGATCTAGGAGTTGTATCTATCTTTAGGACCCTGGCCCTCCATCCCCAGAAAGTGTGTGTGTCTGTAGCAGCCCAGCCCTGGAGAGCCTACAGCCATGCCTCAGCTGATAGAGCTGGTATCTGTTTGTCTGGATTGGATGTGGCAGATAAGGAACGCCCACGTCTTAGCTCCACCCACTGACCCATTATCTTCCCTGCATAGCCACACACACACACACACACACACACACACACACACACACACACACACACACACACACACACACACACACACACACACACACACACACACACACACACACAATTTAGCATTTATGTCCTTGTGAGGACCCTAAACCTTAAAATGTAAACCTAACCCTAAACATAACCTTTGACCCCTAACTCTAACCTTAACCCTAACCTAACCACACACACACGCACACACACACGCACACACACACACACACACACTCGCCCCCATTACAAGCCAGAAGACAATAATCAATGAGGCGTGAGAGTTACACATGCTCAGCCCACTGGTCTTCGGGTCACATGTTCTTCATACTCGACATCTTCAGTGGATCTTGGAACAGGAACTATAATGTAAACATGAGGTTGAAGACAGGGGTACATCCGGCACGTTCCTATGATCGCTGTCTGTGTTCTCCGTCTCTCCCAGGCGTTGCATACAGAGGAGGTCGCTATATCCAGCCGGAGCTTAGCCAATCCAAACTGTCCTTCAAAGACCTCTTCATGGATCCAGACACAGGCAAGGTGAGCCTTGAGACAAAGAGGTCATATAGTGCTATTTTGAGTTTGACTTCAGTGGTTTGAGCTCATAATGTTTTACATGCTGGACTCAAAGCGTTACGTTTGACTTGACGCAACTTGACTCTGCTCTCCAGGTGCGCGCTAGGGCGGTGAGGTCATCTGTGCGTGTGAGCTTGTGGAGCTGCAGGATGATCCCTACCCCCGGGGTCGGAGTTCACGTCCTCAGTCGCCACATCCGCCTCTGTGCCTTTGATGGAGTCAAGGTGACGGTCAGGCCCACGTCGGGGTCAAATAGTATTTGAAGTCATTTTCAAATACCTGAGCTCTGAGAGGGTCTGTGGGAGGTGAGGGGGTGAATTGGAGTCCCCCACTCTATACAAGAACTGCTCTGTGGGTTAAGCTGACCCCGTTGACCCCCACCTTGGGCTAATGTCCGTCTGTCTGACTGTCTCTCTGCGTCCCCCTGTCAGGTGCTGAGTAACATCCACACGGTCAGAGCCACCTACAACTCCAAGAGTCCCAAGACCTGGACGTTCTCCCCGAGGGTATCACCACACCTCTCAAGCGTTCTACACCAGTACCTCACACATTCTCCACCAGTACCTCACACGTTCTCCACCAGTACCTCACGCGTTCTCCACCAGTACCTCACACGTTCTACACCAGTACCTCACACGTTCTCCACCAGTACCTCACACGTTCTACACCAGTACCTCACACGTTCTACACCAGTACCTCACACGTTCTCCACCATTACCTCTCACGTTCTACACCAGTACCTCACACGTTCTACACCAGTACCTCACATGTTCTACACCAGTACCTCACCTTCTCCACCAGTACCTCACACGTTCTCCACCAGTACCTCACACGTTCTCCACCAGTACCTCACACGTTCTCCACCAGTACCTCTCACGTTCTACACCAGTACCTCTCACGTTCTCCACCAGTACCTCACACGTTCTACACCAGTACCTCTCACACGTTCTACACCAGTACCTCACACGTTCTCCACCAGTACCTCACACGTTCTCCAGACCTCCTCTCTGGTCTGCACAGGAGAGAGGGGGTGGCGAGCGGGCGTCATATGCCAAAGGTCAGAACCCTCCCTCTCGTTTGAACCCACAGATGACCGGGCCTCTGGCCAGCCTGCTGGATGGAGACTGTTTCCTGCGCTGCGACTCTGGCTCTCCTGACCTGGGCATCCTGTTCGAGCTGGGGGTCACCTTCATACGCAACGTAAGCATTGTACTCTGGAGATTATGTGGGCTAGCCTGACTGGCTGTGCCCTTTGAGTGATTCCTGGTTGGCTCGCTGTATGAAGTAGACACGCCCCCCCTCCCTCCCTCCCTCCCTCTCTCTCTCTAGTCTACAGGGGAGAGAGGAGACCTGAGCTGTGGCTGGGCCTTCCTCAAGCTGTTTGATGCCAGTGGAGCACCTCTGCCCTCCAGGTAAACTATCTAACACACACCTCCCTAGTCCCAGGTATACTACTACCCACTGTGCCCCTTACAGAATCTGTGTGTGTGTGTGTGTGTGTGTGCGTGTGTGTGTGTGCGTGTGTGTGTGTGTGTGTGTGTGTGTTTGTGTGTGTGTGTGCGTGTGTGCGTGTGCGTGTGTGCGTGTGTGCGTGTGTGCATACAGGACCTACGAGCTGACGGTAAATGGAGGTACCCCCTATGAGAAGGATGTACCAGTGGATCCTTCTGTGTCACATGGAGGTAAAAAGGTTCAAAGGTTGTTGTTCTTGAAAACGCTCACTCTGGGGCCTCATTTATCAAAGAGCGTGTAAATTCAGGTGTAAAAGAGGGCGTACGACGAAAACGCGGAAAATGCACAATGTAGCGTACGACGAGAATATTTACACGCTTTTCGGATCTATCAAAAAGGTCGTATGCCCTTTTCTGCACGAGAAATCCGAGACTGGCGGGGAGGAGAGCGTACGCGCACGCGCCCCGTGTTCCGCCCTCTCCACGCCCAAATCCAACCATATATGGTCAAAACTATGACAGCACAACGGGGATACCCCGGAAGGAACCGACATAATATAGCGTGGAGCATTAGAACAGACAAACGCGGAAAGAAGAGAAACTTTTCGGAGACGGAGGTGCATGTGCTTGTTGGTGAGGTCCACGCGAGGAAAGAAAATCATCTTCGGAAGGTAAGCTATTTGTACGAGCCTACATTTGTCTGATTGCTCCTACAGTTGAGGTAGCCTACTGTACGTTTCTACTGTAGCCTACGTTTCGTGGCGTAGGCTACACGGACATGCTGTATTATGTGGCAATGAAGCAAACATTCCACACATTCTGTGGTAGGCTATGATTGATTCAGGACCAAAAACAGGGAACGATAACACAGATGACCACTTCATAATGTTAGACCACATTATTAAGACTCATCTAAATCACCCGGTAAATCACACTTAAGCATTTATTTGGCTGCCAACAGAAAAACATATCAATTGAATATGGCTACACAATAAAATGTTTAATGCATAATCAAGTTAACAGACAAACTCAAGGAAAATGACTGAAATTGTTTCTCCAGACTCTGACGTGGGGTGGGACTCAGAGGAGGGGGAGTCTGCAGTGGTCCTTGACCTGACGGTCGTGCCCCCGCGAGTTGTACCCTCCACCTCCAGCGCCACGACCTCCAGTGCCATCACCTCCAGCGCGCCGGCCTCCACCTTCTTATCAGCTTTGAATATATATCTTGGCAAACATAACACGGGATGATGTACAAGGAGGGGACAGATACCTAGTGAAAGTACTATTGGTTGCTAGTAAAAAGACAATAACGAGGGCTTGGTATAAGGTGGAACGCCCAACCAAGGAGCAGTGGCTGGGTGTTGTGGAGGAGATGTATGTTAGGGAGAGGTTCACGCATGCATTGAGGATGCATGAAGGAAAGTTTGAAGGGAGATGGGAAAAAGGGATGGATTATAGAAGGAAGTGTGATGATACCACTAATATTAAAATTGTCATATTTGAGTAAGAAAAAAAAGCTGCATGGATGGAAGTACCCATAAGCTGTTATTGTAGGCTAAGTTTTTATGTTTTATGGTATTGTCGTTGTATGGATGGAAAATGCTAATAAAGATTAAAGTAAATAAGACAAAGAATATGTATCTTGGCTATGCACACACCAAGCCAGCCGTCACGCGCAGCGCCTGCCTCCAGTCTAGCCCCTACCCTGCTGTGCGCCAGGATGAATGAGTCATGCGTGGAGCCAGGCCACCGTGCCACTACACTTGTGATGAGCATGTCGGCGTCACATATGATTTGGGTATTTCTAGTGTGCACATTTTAGCGATTCACATAGACGTATTCATTCACTGATGGTGCCCTTATGTGGGTGCAGTCGCCATCGCCGTCACCTCTTTGGAGTTCTATCTCCGCCAGTAGGCCGAGTAGCGCCGGATTCATTTAGGCTCGCATTACGCACAGGAGGACTGTCATTTATATGCTTACCAAAGAGCAAACAGGTCCACATGATCACATATTAATGACAATCTAATTGGTCAATTATTGCCGTTTGATGGAGTGCCTGCATTAAGTGTGTGACATATAGCGCGGAAGGGTTTGGGACAGCGCATAGGTACAGTTTGGGGAACAAATCCATATCGAACCATGAATGAGCCGGTTAGAGGACACGTCTAATCTTGCATTGCGATATATGTTTGTGCTGAATTGGCCTAGTAGCCTACATGATTGTGCGTTCATGAACTGTCGCTCTTATTCTCTCCGTCAAACATAGTAATTCACCGACGCACCACCTGCGTCGCCAGTTCCCCCTGTGTTCAAGAAGGGCGTAGAACACCGTGTAAATCGGTACGCCAACTGGAGAGGTGTCCTACAAAAGCGCGGAGAAAGGCGACTAAATTTTCGCCCTTACGGCTTGATAAATCGCAATATGGGGGGGGCAAATGGCGTACGCCTGAACTCGCGAAAAAGACCGTGTAAAAGAAGGCGTACCTCAATGATAAATGAGGCCCCAGGTCGGTGAGTTCACGTGCGATGACCTTCTGACCGCTGCACTTCCTCCAGCCACAGGGAGTGCCCTCCAGCAGATGCTGCAGGCCAGGAAACAGCCCAAACTCGTTGTCAAACTAAAGTCAGCCAATACTCGCACCCGGGCTCAGCTCAGGTGAGTGTTGTTGTTGTTGTTGTTGTTGTTGTGTTGTTGTTGTTGTTGTTAACACATGTCTGTCTGTGGTCTCGGTCAGTGTTCTTCCAGACACGCTGATGGGCTGTCTGAGCTGTATTCACCTGCTGGCTCTGCACAGACAGCTGCTGGCTGATACACTGCTGATGGACAGGGCTACCATGCAGAATGCAGGTATATGAAGACACACACAGACACACACACACGTCAGGCAGTTCATGGTGTACTAAAAGTGCTGATTCATCTATCTACTGTATCTATCTATCTATCTATCTATCTATCTATCTATCTATCTATCTATCTATCTATCTATCTATCTATCTATATCTATCTATCTATCTATCTATCTATCTATAAATCTATCTTTGATCAGATAAGGACATGCTATTCAAAGACATAGATTAATGCTTAGAATAGAGTACTGTATTAACCCCGTTTATTGGGGGGGGGGTCAGATGTAAAGAATTCTGCTCTGTACTGATGTGGGTCAGTTTAATTTCCTCCCTTTCCCTCACACACACACACACACACACACACACACACACACACACACACACACGCATGCACAGATGTGATCTGCAGTCCCCTGCTGGCCACGTTCTCGGAGGTGGTGGACCAGCCAGACCTTCTGGACGCCCTCAGGGTGAGTATGTCCCTGTGACGTTACGCCGTATCCCGCTGACAGGAAACTGGGAACAGGGACGAGATATCCTGACGTTCCCTCCCAGCGCTCCAGGTGCCACGCCCTGGCAACTCTGACTATCCTATCACGGGAATGTTTACTTTGCTTGGAAAGACATTTTGAGCTCTCTGGAAACAGTGAGCCCATTATTATGTTGATTGGTGTATTATAGAGAGTGTATTGTTATTGTATCTCTACGCTGCACATCCCTCTGACGGATATCAACATTGTTTGTTCGTCTAGACATCTTGGTTGGACGCGGAGCGTAACATGAGTCGGGCTAACAAGGTGAGAACATTCCACTTGATACCCATGTGGCACCGTACTTCAGAGAACGTGAGGCTAGTCAATATACTGAGATCGTATCGCGTGTGTGTGTGTGTGTGTGTGTGTTCCAGAGAGACCTGCCGCTGTTGAAGAGGGCGTTTGTGAAGGTGTACATGGGCACGGCGTACCCGCTCCTCCACTCGGCCGAGCTGCCCGCCTCTCGCTGGGGCGACGACCAGGTGGAGGGTCAGCGGGCTCGCGTCATCTACGCCCGGCTGCACCCGGACGGGGACACCGACCGGTCGCCCGCCTCTCTCCCGCCCGGCGGTCATTCAGGCCATCGGGCCTTTGATATCGCCGAGCTGAGCTACGACCTCTTACACATGGCCCGCTAGCCGACGCCTTTTTTATTATTATTTTTTTACAGTTATATTTACAGCAGATTATCTTTGAATGTGTTTCTTTTACAATAAAACACCTGAGTATATGTACAACACAGAGAAAACACCCAGTAGGACGTAGATAAAGAACAACTTTACTCAGTGTATATCAACATTGCATTTCTCTAGATGTGATACGGAGTAGATAAGACACGAGAGGCTGGGTCATTATCCCCTCCTGGTTCATTGTGCAAAAGAGGAGGGAGAATGTTTCTCATTGTGTACTTGCTGTGGAATGCCGATGCCGATAAGACCTTTTTATGGCTGAATGAACCGTTTCTGTGTGGGACACAGGTAGTTTTGGTGTGCGTGAGGGCACCTTTCTTCTCTGGAGAATAGCCTCACCCTCCCTTGGGCCCTGCTTAGTCTTGCCCTCAGTATAGGCCTACAGTAGCTCTGAAACTTAAGGTATTCCTCAGGCCTTCATACAGTCATTTCACTGATGATGTAGTGAATAGGCTATTCTATTCATTCTCTGGAGGGGGCGGGGGGGTTTGGCTGGTGTCAGAGTATAATATGTCCACCCAGTAGTTCAACATCAGCAGAGAGAGAGAGTTACAGGGCTCCCCAGCTCTCTATTGTTGGAGCAGGTTCACTGTGTGACAGGGCAGTGCAAGGGTTAATGATTACAGATCCAGTCTGACAGCTATTCTTGGCGGGGTATAAAAGAACAAGTGCAGCAGACAGACCAGCACAGTCAGACCTGGCAGAGGACAGAGGACAGCTCTCCAGCGAGGACAGGCCATAGTTTTTCCATGATTCGTTTAATCTCTGACTGAGATTTGAGAGCCTAATATTGCAAGCATGTTCTGTTGGCGTTGTAGTAAATGTTTGGGTTTGGTTTGATCCCTGGTCCGGCGACGGCTCGTGATTCGGGTGCATCACTGCGTCTATAGCCTGATTCTGGTCTGAATTCACCCCTTCCTCTGAGTAACCAGACTCGCGCCCCCCTGACCTGCATCATCCAGCTGCCGCTAGAGGTTAAGACCCGGGAAAAACATCTCCACCCATCTCCGTTTCTCCCCCCCCCCCCCCCCCCCCCCACACACACACACACCGCACCCACACCGCATCCTCAGTGTTTGGAGGTAAACAATCCAGCGGCTGCTCCGGTTCGTCAACATTCCTGCTCGCTCCTGAGACGCCGGCCACGGCGGGAGTTTCCATGGAGACGGCAACCTCAGCATTGTTAGACCTGGAGGTGGAGGATATTGTCTCACACCGACTACAATAACATTAGTGAACGCAGCTCTGAGCAGAACTCGGCTCTAGGAAACAATGGCGTCTTTAATACTTCGCTTTACTATACACATTATGCATTTTCAGCCACAGTGACACTATAAGCAAGTCCTTTTATGATCACTTAATACTGTAACCATTCTGTTCCTCATGTGACACACATTGCACCATGCATGTTATTCCAGTACCAGTGTAGTGTTGAGATCTCTACATTTCCTCAGCGGGGGAGAACGTAGCCTGGTCCTACTGTGTTCTGTGGACGCATGTCTGTCACACCAGCACCGAACGCAGCAGTGATGTCCACGAAGAATATTAGATTCAGCACTTTCTCGATCTCACAACTCCACCCTTAGGAGGCGGAACGCAGGTGTACAGTCTTCCATCCTCAAGTGCGTAGCTAAGTAATGGGACAAAGTTCCAAAATATGACTTGTGGATCATAGAACTTCTCTAGGGGGCTGTAGGGAGTACCATCCCCTTTTTGACTTCAGTGGCCTTTGTGTCTGTTTACCAATATCTTTTTTTATTGAGCCTTTCTCTATGTGGGGGAGGTCCTGAGACTCTTTAACAATGAGGCCCTGCTCACAAAATCAGAACACTACTACAACAATGATACATGTTCTAACTTCTACAGATTCCATGATGTAAATGTGAAGCGTAGTGTCACTTCTCAACAGTGACTGTGTGAGCAGGGATCTGAGAAGGATCACCCAGTTCCCAGCCATTCTCTCAGAAGCAGCGCATTGTCTCTTGAGAGAGGGGTTCAGGAGAGATGGGTGGGATATTTTCCGGGGGTAAGATTTCGGAGGCGGGCAGCAGCCAGAAAGGTGATCCGGTAAGCTGAGCCAGCCGTACAGCGCTGGAGGAGATACTACAGCCGGGATGGGCTCTGATCCACTCCTCTCAATCACGCCTGATGTGCTGCCTGTCTATCATTGTGTGTGTGTGTGTGCGTTTCCGCCTGCGTGTGTATACTCTTGATGAAGACGTACAGTAAGCGCTCGACTTAATATTTCTATCTCCTTATATTCATGCTGGTTATGCATCTGGTCATGTTCTCTCTCATTACACAAAACAGCACATTTCCGTTCACCAATCTCTTTTCATCTGGTGTGTGCCACAAAACACAATAAATCTCCTTGTCTCCATATCCCTTGTCATCTAGCATATATCTGTGTGTGTGTGTGTGTGTGTGTGTTGGGGTGCGTAACTGGACCCACTGTGACAAACAGCCATTGTGTATGGGCTGGAAGTGCTGGCAAGGGTTCTCATGGAGGAGGGAATGTGTGTGTGTGTGTGTGTGCAGAGGGAGAGGAGAGAGTTGAGTCTCGCTGTGTCACCAGATCTGTGGGTCTAGCGGTCCATGGTGTGGCCGGCTCACTCCTCACAGTGAAGTGACCCTCTGGGCCCCTGGGCCTACACACTGCATCCCTGTGTGTTGTTTGCCTGCCTGTTTACATGCCACAATCACAACACACATTATTTACCTACAGAATCTATTAAGCATGGCAACACTAAAAAAGGTCAACCTTGAGCCTGATTTGTTCGTGCTATTTGGTCTAGCACTGCACAGCACAACCTGCTGTGTGTTGAGCCAACTGTGAACACAATTAGAAACGCCAGTTCACAATAATTAATTAACAATAATCTAATTATTAGAAACACTAGTTCACCGGTTTGAGCGCTCCTGATGTTTGTGGGTGGAAGCAGTGGAGTTGGGAGAGTTTTGCCGTCGATGGTTGGCAGTTGGTTGAGCTGTGGAATGTAGAATCTATAGAGTTTGTTGTTTATTCATCTTATTCCATCTCTACCGTAACATCCTGGTATCCAAGGAACCCAGCTATTCGCCATATTTATCTTTACTTGTATTTCACCTTGACCTCTCCCTGATCGAACATGGACCCAGCCCTCCCCCCTGGTGCTCTCCCCTGGCTCAGAGGAGCAGCCCTATTAGCATGGAGAAATTGATTTTACAGGGGAGGATTTTACAAAAACGTGCCTTTTCTGACAGATATAGTATTGTAATGTTGGTTCACCGCCCAGCTGGCCTAAGAGTGGGGAAAATCAATGATTCTTAGTCTAAATCTAAGCCCGAAAGCTTCCTCTCTCCACCTCTTCCTCTCTCTCCCTCCTTCTCCTCCTCCCTCCTGCCTGCCGAATTACTGGGTCAGCCATTAGACCTGCCTTCTATGGAACCGGGTCTTTAAACACGCTCTGTTAAACTTCATAGCTCGGAGGGGCCAGGTTATAGCCTGGTCCGGGGTGTGTCAACCTCAACAAATGTTTTCATCCTGATGGAACAAAGGGCTCAGTGAGCTGGGGTCAGGGGTCAAACCCGTGGATCCAGGACCTTTGGATGAAGCTGGAGAGAAAGTGAACCTTTCACTGTATATTGTACTATTTACATGTGACAAATAAATCTGAATCTGACCCGACCGGTGACATTACTCTACATGTTACAAGTGAAGGGATCTGAAGGGACCTCCAAATTAAACATTGCAGTCATGGATGGAGGGGATTGTGTAAAGGTGAAGGAATGGAAACGTCGGAATGTGCAGAATCTCCGATAGGCTGGTTTTGAACAATAGGGTTCATAAACCGTACCCTACCCTACGTCCAGGGAAACAAGCCTGCCCCTCTTCTCCTGAACGTGGAAAAGTCGCACTCCTCACGGTCACGTACTCCAACCGCCACCTTAAACCTCCAGGCCTCCTGTCGAGGTCTCCGGGCCTGGCTCTCTGCCTCTCTCTGCCCCTTCCGCTGAATCTCATCGTCTTTCATTCACTCCCTCTTTCTCTCTTCCTCATGCCCTTCTTCTCTCTATATACATATATACATCTCTATCTCTCTCTCTATATATACATACGTCTCTATCTCTCTCTCTCTGGCTCTATGTTCATCCTATGTCTAACTACTAGAACATCTCGGCAGTTGTACTCGCAAAGTAAACAGCAGCTCCACACCTCCTTCGAGTCTGAAGTTTCAATGTAGATTGACAAGTAAACATACTATTACATCAAGAGGAGTCAGCCAGCCACTCCTACCCATCTCACAGACAATGGGCCTTCCCCTACACACACAGAACAAGCCGACTGGCATTTCAATGACAAATAAAACAACAAAGCAGTGAAATAGATGAGAGAGAGAGAAGGGGTGGTCGGGGAGTAGGTGTCTTTAAAAGGCAGATTTGCTTGGGTCATACATTTCACTTTAGAGGGGATTAGGATCGCACGCACACACTCTCTTTCGGACACATACACACCCCGTTGGGACTATGGCGTCAACCACCTCCGGCAACCCCTTACCCCGAGGCATGGCGATCTTCACCACCATACCAGACATCTTCTTCATCCCCGAGTTTGTGAGTAGAGAGCCGATCAGATAGCAGTTCTGCTCCAGGATACTGGCCTTTTATCCCTGGAAATATGAGAATGGACTGGAGAATGTGTCCCAGATATGGCTGAGATAAGAGATAACGGTTGCTTAATGGTAATGATTGCTTGATGTGAAATGTATGTACACAGCTAACATAGTGTATGCATGATGTAGTAGGTTTTTGAAAGGGTTCCTGAAGTGAAGGCTACTGATCATACAGTGCATGAGAAACAACTGAGGGAAGTTTCTGAACAACTGCATTGGTTAACATAGACAACTAAAAAAAAGTATTGTAATCTTAGAAGCAGACGCACATCAGAGGGAGCAGGTGTGACTTCTGAGACAAAACTGTACTTTCAGCAGATGCTTGACAAAGATACCAGACCTAAATATTGTATTTCAGTCAGTAATACTCACAAATTCCCTAGCAGACAGAAGCAATCAATACAGCAACAATACAGTATGCCCAGTGCAATACAGTATGACCAGTAAAATACAGTATGACCAGTACAATACAGTATGACCGGTAAAATACAGTATGCCCAGTAAAATACAGTATGAGCAGTAAAATACAGTATGACCAGTACAATACAGTATGCCCAGTACAACACAGTATGACCAGTACAATACAGTATGACCAGTAAAATACAGTATGACCAGTACAATACAGTATGACCAGTAAAATACAGTATGACCAGTACAATACAGTACAAGGAGGAGCATGGGGTGGTGGTGGGCTGTAAAATCCTAGCAGGATAACATATATGTATGAGTGTGTGCATGTGTGTGTGAATGAATGTGCTCAAGATGCAATGATACCAGGTAGCAGCCTATGAGCTTGACGTAGCATACCCGAGGCTGATAGTGCACGCCTCATTGCCGAATTGAGTTTCGGAATGAACTAGCTACACTCACTCCATGTGTGTCATTATTGTTTGCTGGATTGTGAAAACTGTTATTATCACTACATGCGTTAGAGTAGCAGTTTATCAGGGACTAATCGGGTATCACAGGCTTTGTGCTCTATCACAACATACCAACTGCTTTTCATTGCTGTGTTTGCTGAAGGAGGAGAGAGAGTGTGTGTGTAAATGTAGTTTGGCAATGATGTGTGTATCCATCATGATTGAGCCTGTGTACATATTTGACTAAATGTGTGTGTTTGACTTGTGCGTCTGTACCTACGTGTGTGTGTGTGTGTGTGTGTGTGTGTGTGCGTGGCAGGTGTTTGGGGGTCTGGTGTGGACTCTGGTAGCCTCTACCCGGGTGATTCCGAACAACCCTCTGGGCTGGGTGATGTTCGTGTCCATCTATTGCTTCATCTTCACCACGCTCTGGTTCCTCATCTTCATCAGTGGAAAAAACAAAAGCAGCATCTGGCTCACTCTGGTGAGACTCTTCTTCACTGCCAGGAGAGAGAGAGACTCTTCTTCACTGCCAGGAGAGAGAGAATGAGAGAGAAAGAGACACAATTCTTTGGGATGAAAAGTGCTTTATAAATAAAACCCAGATAGCAAGCGGATCTGGACCATATACAGGCCAGATCTGGCCCTTGTGACTTAGTTCCGGCCCATATATGGCCCAGAATCATTACACATCCGCTTGCTATCTGGGAATGAATTATTATTATAATTATTAATTATTATTATTATTATTTTTTTACAATAAAAAGAGGAAAGAGAGAGAGAGAGAGAGAAAGATCTGCAACCCATGGCTACATCATGTCAGGGTTTGTCATGGACATAGAAGTAGTCCATGTGGTTAGTTGAAATGTCTAATCCTGTCTCTGCTCTTCCTCAGGACGTGGCAGGTCACGCCCTGGCTGCCTTCCTCTACCTCAGCTCCTCCGTGGTCCTGGCCTATATCACTGTGGAATATGCGCCAGGAAAACTCAGCTCCATAATAGGACAGTTTCTACCAGGACAAGTAGTACCCAAGGTCTACCAGCTGGACATCGCTGCCGTGGTACGTTCTTCTCCTCTCCCCTGACACACACGCACGCACGCACGCACGCACGCATGCACACACACACACACACACACACACACACACACACACACACACACATACACATACACACACACACACAGGTGCACAATCATGCAGGTGCACAATCATGCACATTTAGCTGCTGTTGCACTTTGTCTTTAGCACTAGTTTATGCTTTTAGTCACTTGTTTAGCAAGAAGATGCACTTGAGTTCACAAACACACATGTACAGTACATAAACACGTGCACACACACACACACACACACACACACACACACACACACACACACACACACACACACACACACACAAACACACACATACTGTTACCGTACATTCAACTCAACACAACTGCAGTCATCCTTGCTTCACTGAAAAAGATACGGCCAAGTTACAAAAAACACAATCAATAAATGTCCACAGCAGTGACAGACGTTGCATTAAACTGCTCTATGTTACCACTTGAAAACACACTGACTGACACTAATCCTGTGCTCTCCCACGGACATCAAACCCACATCCCTGGTGTTGTGAGCGCCCAGCTCCAGCTACAGGAAGCGGATTCCAGATGAGTATCTGTGTCTAACACTCCCTGTGTGTGAATTATAGGTGATGTCCTTTTTGGCGACTCTGTTCTACACCGTCCACACTGTCTTCTCTGCGAACAGATGGAAGTCTCCCTGAAGACCAGCAGCATCCGCAGAACACACTCAGTAATGGACGACTGTAGACACAGATCTCAGATCAGATAAACGCTCCGCAACCCCCTCGATCAACCATTGAATGGTGAAATGCAAACTGACCTGAGACCACATCACCACACAATATAAGAGACGTATACCTGGCATCAACATTTTCTTTAAATGTCTCAATATGCCTTTTCCAGGGCAATTGCATGCTCTTACATTTCAATCTGTTGTACATAATCTTGATTGTTGTATTTTACGAATACTGGAATTAAATGTGAATGGAAATAAATGTATTTTGACAACCTCACATATTTGCATGTGTTAGCAGAAAGAGCGAGAGAGAGAGCGAGAGAGAGAGAGAAGCACCTGGTCTCACCCTGGGCTCTGAGGTCTAGTGTTTACTGTTTGCTGATGATGATGCCCCTGGCTGCCCTCGACCAAGGAAGAACAGCAGCACCTGGATATGGACACATTATACCAGACATTTGCCTTGACAGTGAATCTCGATAAAACAGAAATCATGATATTCCAAAAAAGACCCAGCTACCAGGACCACGAATATGAAGTCTATCTGGACACTAGCCCTGCACACAAGAAATAGCCTACACCTACCTCGGCCTAAACATGATGTTTACATCAGCACCACAAGTACTGTAACGTCAGCAAAGCCTTGAACGACCTGAAAGACAAGGGAAGAAGGGTGTTTTACATCTTGAAAAGGAACATAAAATTGATCCCAATTAAGATCTGGCTAAAACATTTTTTTTTTTATAGAAGGCATTGCCCTCTATGGTCGTGAGGTGTGGGGTCCATTTAGCAAGATTTTACAAAATGGGACAAACTTGGATTCTGTTAATCCCATTCTGTTAAACGATCCTCCGTGTTCACGTAGGCTACAACACCATACAATGCTTGCAGTTTTCATTTTTTGATTTGGCAGTGGAGAGAGAGAGAGAGAGAGAGAGAGAGAGAGAGAGAGAGAGAGAGATAATCTTACGCCCATTCCTTTCTAACCTGTTTTCAGACCTAGTGATAGAAGTCTATCATAGTGAAAGTTTGAACAGCAGTGACTAGTTGTTTTGACATTAAACAATGAGCCCGCGCTGCAGGGTTGAATTCAGTACTTGGCTCTATAATGCTAATTGTCACGATGACTGTTGCGCCTAAAGTGGACAACCCGCACCTTGTCAAAATGCATCAAATCTTCTCAACACTGACACAACGCAGCTCACCCACCTCATCATCTCACACCGTCCATCGTACGTGCTATCATCCTTCTGCGGACAAAGCGGTCACAACAGGTAGGCTAGTCGTAGAAGGGTGTGTCTGGGACGTACGCAGCCTCCATGGCAAAGCAGGTTCGTCAAGTCATTTTTTTTTCTTATAAGGGAAGTTACACACCTGTGGCTCCGTTAGTTCATAGTGTGTTAAGTGAAGGTCGATAGCGGATAGCGCAGCGATGGCAGCCACCACTGCTCAACCGGTTGACAATCTTCCCAGCGGGATAGGAATATGCACAACTGCACCGGACATCTTCTATGTACCGGAGCTGGTGAGTAGACTATTTAGACAAGTCTATGCATTAATGAATTGATGTCATGTCACAGTTTCAAGTCGAGTAATTTCATGTCTAAGCGGGACTGCCTTCCACAGCCTATTCTGGAATGGAGGAACATCATTCAGAATGCATGTACTATTTTTCTGATGGGCCAAATCAGAGAGAATGTCATCAACATGTTTTGCCCTAAATTAAAATGAGCCATTCCAGAGTAAAGAGATAATTATACTAATTGACAAACATGGTTGTCCTATGGCAGGGGACAGGAACCTTTACTATCAAAAGAGCCATTTTGGACAAAAAATAAATACAAAATCTGACTGGAGCCGTAAAACATTTGAGTCTTGTAATGAAGGCAATTTCCCCCTTAGATTCCCCCTTTAGGCTTCCAGGGGGACACATTAGATATGGGGTAGGGGGGGTTGGGGGTCTCCCCCCAGGAAATTTTGTAATTTCCTGCATCCTGGTGAATTTTCATGCACCGATTTGTGCTGGATTAGCTTGTCTGCTGCTATCTACAGTACCTGTACCTAGTTAGCTAACATGAATTACAACATGATCATTTATTTTAGTAATAAATAACAGTATTTAATAGTAACACATTTATTTAGTTATTAATTTCCATATAGTTTTTGTCAAAGCCAGGGAGCCACTGGAGAGGCTAAAGGGCCACATGTGGCCCCGGAGCTGCAGGTTAGGGGCCCCCAGCCTGTGGGCACAGATATAAAGAAACACAATGGGGGGTTTTACAGCAGAGGAGAGAACAGAGGAAATGGGAGGAGAAAGGAGAGAAGAGAGGAGAGCAGAGGAGGAGAGAGGAGAGCAGAGGACGAGAGAGGAGAGCAGAGGAGAGAGGAGTGCAGAGGAGAAGAGAGGAGATAAGAGGAAATGGGAGGAGAAAGGAGAGAAGAGAGGAGAGAGAGGAGAGCAGAGGAGGAGAGAGGAGAGCTGAGGAGGAGAGCAGAGGAGGAGAGAGGAAGGCAGAGGAGAAGAGAGGAGCGCAGAGGAGGAGAGAGGAGAGCATAGGAGGAGAGGAGAGCAGAGGAGGAGAGAGGAGGAGAAGAGGAGAGCTGAGGAGGAGAGCAGAGGAGGAGAGCAGAGGAGGAGAGAGGAGAGCAGAGGAGGAGAGAGGAGAGCTGAGGAGGAAAGCAGAGGAGAGAGGAGAGCAGAGGAGAAGAGAGGAGAGCAGAGGAGGAGAGAGGTGAAGAGAGAGGAGAGCAGAGGAGGAGAGAGGAGAGCAGAGGAGGAGAGAGGAGGAGAAGAGAGGAGAGCAGAGGAGGAGAGAGGAGAAGAGAGAGGAGAGCAGAGGAGGAGAGAGGAGAGCAGAGGAGAAGAGAGGAGAGTAGAGCAGAGTGGTAGCACAGAAGGGGAGAGAGGAGACGGGAGAGGAGAAGAGAGGAGAGTAGAGCAGAGTGGTCAAGTTGTAAATTACCAGGCTTGAGACGTGTGTGTGTGCATGTGTGTGTGTGTGTTCTATATGTCTGATTATGGAACTGAGTGGGCGCAATCTGCAGAATTATTTGCAGGCTATGTATGGACATCGTAGTCATGTGCATGGGCTGTCTAACCATTTCTCTGCGTGTGTGTGTGTATGACGTGTCTTTCTCCAGATCTTCGGGGGGCTGGTGTGGATCCTGGTGGCGTCCACCCACGTGGAGCCGGCCAACCCGCTGGGCTGGGTGATGTTCGTGTCGGTCTTCTGCTTCGTCATGACCTTCCTCTGGCTCGTCATCTTCGCCGCCGGGGGTCACAAGAACAGAGGAGGGTGGGCTGCAGCGGTACGTGTGTGTGTGTCTTCATATGGGAAGAGAGGGGAGGTGCTACTATCAACGTTCACGCTGCACACGATATACAGTAGATCAAGTGCACCCCAAGTATTCCACGTAAGATTGCAGTTGACCTAGGTGTGTTTGTTTTGTATCTCTCCATCCAGGATTTTGCATACCACGGTTTGGCGGCCTTCTTTTACCTCAGTGCCTCTGTGGCTCTGGCTGAGCTCACCATCAGACTGAAATCCGGACCCAACCTCAAAAACTACAAGATAGATATTGCTGCAGTGGTAAGACCTGTACTCCAGATAGCACCAAGATAAACCAAGATAACAGCTGCCCTGTTATGTGTAGTCTGCATGGGTGTAACAATGTGTGTGTGTTTGTGTGTGAAAGAGATAGACGGAAAGAGATTGTGTGTGTGCGTGTGTGAAAGAGATGGGGGGAAAGATATTGTGTGTGTGTGTGTGTGTGTGTGAAAGAGATGGGGGGGAAAGAGATTGTGTGTGTGTGTGTGTGTGTGTGAAATAGATAGAAGGAAAGAGATTGTGTGTGTGTGTATAAAAGAGATAGGGGAAAGAGATTGTGTGTGTGCGTAAAAGAGATAAGGGAAAGAGATTGTGTGTGTGTGTGTGTGTGTGTGTGAAAGAGATAGAAGGAAAGAGATTGTGTGTGTGTGTGTGTGTGTTTGTGTGTGTGTGCGTGTGTAAAAGAGATAGGGGAAAGAGATTGTGTGTGTGTGCGTGTGTGGTATGTGTATGAAAGAGATTGTGTGTGTGCGTGTGTGGTATGTGTATGAAAGAGATTGTGTGTGTGCGAGTGTGTAAAACTCTTCAGAAATCATTCAACATCTTTCCTTTCTCTCAGGTGTTTTCCTATGTGGCCACGCTTTTCTACTTCATCCATTTCATCTTGTCATCCATCCGGTGGAAGACATTTTGATTATCATGGACTCCATTTAAGACACAGCAGTGTTTGTGTATTTGTGTTTGTTAGCATGTGTGTTAGCATGTTTGCTAACAGTTAGAGAAAGAGGGCAGTCATCAGCCCGGTCCCTTCCGGTGGGTCCCTTCCACCAAGTATAAATCTTGCTGAGAAGTATAAGGAAGTTATCATTCAGTTATTTTGAATTGATATGTAATCTAGCTACACACTGTTGCACACGGTTTGTAGATTTTTTTCTAATCCATTATTGTGAAATTACAGTATATCTACACTGAGCGTCCGACCTCGTTGCCTCAACCTCCCCTTTTCACCTACGCATTTTTTATCATCTTGTCACAAATAAAAATGTTTTATACCTTATATTTGTCAAGTACTGTAGATTTTTTTTGTTGCACAACCATCAGTATGTGTTGTTAAATTTGTGGTTCAAGCTATGGAAAGATGAAATTGTCTCTATTTTGATAAGAAATGAATTAGATTGCAACTAAATCACATTAAATCACAAATATTTAAACATGTTTCCTGGGGCTTTTTCTTAATGGTCCTAATCTTTATTAGACCTAATCATCTTTAAGATGAAAAATTACAGAGACAAACTACTACAGAGACAAAGAGGTGTGTTGAGGTTTGGATAGAGCTCTGAGTGTTGACTCAACTGAGATAACAGACTAAGTAACAGCACTATAAAGTTACTGCTCATTCCCATGTTCAGGACTTCAGAATAGGAGCTTCACGGCTTCCCTTTCAACTCAAACAGGAAGACAAACTCTCCAGTGTGAGTGTGGCCTGCTCTACCAGACCAGACTCTTCACAAACCAGCACCCAATAGCAGACTTACAGTAGGAGCAGGTACTGATACACCTGGCTGGTACTGCAGTGCGCTGGGTGGTGTAGAGGTGTGTGTGGTGTTGAGTCCCACTGCTAGTGAACCATGGATCTGTTAGCTGAAGTTACATCCTTTTGAGCATACCATGCAGTAGTTAATCTCATACACACATTTACAAACAGTGTGTGTGAGAGAGAGAGAGAGATTGTAGGATGGAGGATGTGTGTGAGGTCTGCGGCAGACACACCCGTTTCTCTTCCTGTTGCTGTATCCAGTGATGGCGCGAGGCGTGGCCAGAAACAGCCAAACAATAACCTTTGCTCAAGTGTCAAAGGAATATAGGCCAGACACCAACAGCAGCAGCTCATCTACTACATTCCCTTGGGTTTGCTCCTGTGTGTGTGAGAAAGAGAGAGAGAGAGGACAAGAAAGATACGAGAAAAAAGGACACAGTCTTGGCTCGAGTTGTCAGATGGTGTATAAAATTGAGTGGAGATAAGGGACAAAATGCAAAAAAAGAGGTCTAGAGCAGGCATTCCCAAACTGTGAGGCGGGCCTCCCCTGGGGGGCCCCAAAGAAATTCAGGGGAGGCGCGGAGGGATGGTTAGAAAAAATATATTAAAAAATAAGGAAAAATATTTTTTATTTTTGAAATGTCTATGGTTTTTATGAATGAAACGGGATTTTAAAGGTCAGAAGATCGAAATAAATAATGGGAGAGATGTATATGGATAGTGCAGAGAGCCTCCCCCCGCAGGCATGAATGTATTGTGCGAAAACGTCATAACGTTAACTAGCAACAGGTGCCACCGAGCTAACGTAGTTGTGTAACATTATGGGCTAGCTAACGCTGCCTTGCATAATGGACACATTTGGGGGATTGGGGGGGGGCGCGGGTGTGTCACTGTTTTCAGAGGGGAGGCCCACATTGATGGAGTTTGGGAACCCATGGTCTAGAGGAAAGTGAGCCTAAGGCTTTGTAAGACTCACCTGAGGCAGCTGTGAGTCCCTGTGTTGACAATGTCCACTTTGCTCATGGACCTCCAACTAAAGACCAATGCTTCTCTGGTTAAATAGAATAACCATATATTTCATTGTTGGATTTGATACATAATATTTAATATTCATATCTATTGTTTTCTGTCTTTAGTCAATATCAAAAGAGCATAGTTCTGGGATGGAATTTAATATCTGTCACGGCAAGCTGCATTATGGCTGTTGATGTGTTAGTGGCACCCCCAGGTGGTGTAGGCTTGACATTACACCACTAGATGCATATCTGTACTAGTGCTAGGAGATGGGTCAGGTGGTATTAAGACACCGTGTGAAGAATCCCTATGATGACTTGTGGTGTTTGTGTGTTATTCAACTAACGAATGGCAAATGGACTGCACTTATATAATATATATAATATTATATATATATATAATAATATACAGCCTTTCTACCTTACCGGACAAAGCACTTTTACAATGGCCTCTCATTCACACACCAATGGTAGCAGCTGCCATGCAAAGCACTAGCCTGCTCATTGGGAGCAATTTGAGGTTCAGTGTCTTGCCGAAGGACACTTCGACACGTGTACAGGAGGAGCTCAACCCTGTGATCATCGGATGACTCGCTCTACCTGATGAAGAGAGAAATGTGGGAAGGCCTGGGAGGGTATAAACGTACCGTTTGGTTGTGTTTGGATTCCTTGAAGCACTTTGACTATTTCTGTTTGGCTGCATTTGGAATACTAGAAGAACTTTATGTTTGTTACCCAGTCATGTTTTTGAGTCTACTGAAGACAGGAAACACTATTTTTCTTTGAACCTCTGCTCTGGATCTCTTATGCACTATCCTGCCTGACACCCGGACAGCCGACCTCTCATAGTATCACAACACGCAGCGGGAACCACCAGCCAGATGGCAACAGTCCACACACACACACACACACACGCACACCCACACGGGGCCTCTGCATTATCCATCAGGCAGAGAGTAGACCACAGGGGTCCATTAAAGTCTAGGTCAGAGAGACAACACTGAGACTCTCAGGTTGCCAAAGATGGGAGAAGTCGGCGTTGTGTTTGTTATTTTGCTTTCATTTATATTTTTCACTTGTTTGAAGTCCTTTTTTATCCGTCTTGCCCATCTGTCTGGAATCGTCTGCTGTGTGTGATGGCTGGCAGCTGTGTTTGTCTCGGTGCAGTGTGTGAGTGGGTTTCTCTGGCTGGCTCCCGCTGGTGGATGTGTCTAAATAGGGAAACGCTGCAGAGTAAGTGACAGCAAGAGAGGCCGACAAGTCCATTCACCCTGATGCACTCTGGGAAATCAAATCCATCGAAACCCGCTGCTTTCATGACTATGGCTGCAGCAGGTGTCTTTCACATAAAATGCGTACAGAGCCTTGAGAAGAAATACACGGAGTTGCAGTGGTTCGTAACGTTTCTTTTTGACAGATATTACAACAAAGTAGCACAAATAAGAGCAATTAGCCTCTAAGTCGATTCAAGAAAATCCATTAGTTGGGTGAATATTTGTTTGGTTGTCAAACTCTTCCTTTCAAATTATGTATTTACATAACATACATAATGATGATGGTATTCCATCTAGAGGCAGTTTCTGATTACCTCAGAAAAGCGCCGGTCCAATGAGGATGGAGTATTTCTGGAGTTACGCCGCCGTAGACCAAGGCTACCCAATCAGAACATCGACACCAGACCCAACCCTCCTACCATCAACCCCACCCAGTCCAGTCCACTGAGCCAGTACAGCCAGCTGTTGTGATGTTGACTGTGCGGTTGTCACAGCTGAGGTCCCCAGCGCGCTGGCCTCGCGGTGTCACCAGATGGTCCTCTTGACGCCGGCCCAAACGGACCGCTTCATGCCCTGGGCGGCGCGGACGTCAGCCCAGTGGAGACGCGTGTTGGGGATCTCGTCCACAGGCTCTGCCTCCTCGCGCGCTCCGCGTTTGGGCGTGGCCACGACCATGGGCAGGGGACCGCGGTGTCCCTGGAACTCGACGACGTGGAGCTGCTTCTTCTCCGCCAATGACTGGTGGGTCTCCTGAGGACGGAGGGGGGAGAGTTCAGAGTTCAGGGTTCAAGGTTCAGGCAGAGACCAGGAGCCTAATCCTCTCTGGGATTGGCTGAGAGCAGGATGATGTTGGTGAGGATGATGCGGCTAGGTCTGACCTGATTGGCGAGTCCGGTGAAGAGTGCTCTGGTGATGTTGAGCAGGTTGACCGAGCCCTCCACCTTGGCGTACATGTCCTTTATCCCCATCAGCTTACAGATAGTGATGACCGCCCGGTGACAGTGCAGACCGTAGCCTGCGGCAACAGAGACCTGACGTCACTCGTCCTCGTCACACACACGCCCGACTGCACAACATCACCCACTCCCCCAGAATCCATTCTCTTTCATGTATATACTGTATGTATATATATATTTTGCATCTTGTATTTAGTCATATAACACTTTGTTTCTTTTCTTAGTGTGTGCACAAAATCTAGGAGCCAACGGAAGAACATTTCACTACTTGTACCTGTATGATGTAGTATGTGACAAATAAATGTGACTTTGAACATGCACGTGGTGCGTGCGCATGCACACACACGCACGCACGCGCGCGCACGCACACACACACACACACACACACACACACACACACACACACACACACACACACACACACACACACACACACACACACACACACACACACACACACAACTCTGATGGACTATGGTATGCTGCTCACTGTCCCTCCTTTTCCCTCTCTCCCTCTCTCTCTCTCTCCCTCCCTCCCTCCCTCTCTCTCCCTCCCTCTTCTCTCTCTCCCTCCCTCTCTGTCTCTCTCCCGCTAACCTGACATTGGTATAACCATCTGGGAAATCTCTGTTGGAAAGTGTTTGGAAAAGGGCAGGCACTCAAAACTTCTTGGCAGGTGATTGAATGAACCCATCAGAAAAGAATCTGAAAAGGTCGTATCACGCTCTAACTTCAACCGCTCCTCGCTGTCAGAAACCCGCCCAGCGTAGCTGCTTGGATTTCAAATTCCTCAGATCCAACGCTGATTGGCGAGATCGTTTTCAATCGGGCTCAAATTTTCCTCCATGGAGAGTATCCAGACTGATTTGCCAGTAACAACGTGAGCTTGTGACATAAGGATGCTCTCACGAGGCTACTCTCCCTCTCCTTCTCTCAACCCCCCCACCCTCTCCCTCTCTCTCTCTCTCTCCCTCCCTCCCTCTATGCCCTCAGGCTACAGTGGCCACAGGGCGTCCATATCAACACGGGGCTTTCACAACTGCTTATATCGTTCCATTGCTCAGGGTTCGCCTCTGTCAGATCGGCTCTCGTCAGCACGTTGTTCCTGGGAGGGAATCGCGCGTGCACGCACGCACACACACACGCACACACACACACACACACACACACACACACACACACACACGCATGCACACACACCTTCATTCTGTTTCTTCATGCGCAACGTGGTTCTCTTGAAAGTGGAGTCGATGTCGTGGTAAACTGTTGGACACAAGAGAGAGGGGCGAGGTTAGCCAAACCGGTAGTGACAGAGATCCAGGGGAGGAGCAGTAGCCCCCGGGTGGCCCCGCCCCTGCTCCTCCCACGGAGAGGAAGACCGTCTCTCCTGATGACTCGCTGCCTCGCGGGTCACTTCCTGCCATCTGAGGGCAGCATCCTGTCCGGCTGTCAGTGGGTTATTGAGAGGAGTCAAAGAGCTCCTCCGGTGTCGCACGCAAACACGCGTATGCGGGCACACACACCCGCACACACACGCAAACGCACACACACACACACACGTCACAGAACATTTGGAGTAGCTGCAGGAGGTCTGTAGCTGTGGAGAGTGTGTGTGTTTGTGTGTGTGTGTGTGTGTGTGTGTGTGTGTGTGTGCGATGACTCACACAATGACAAAGTCCCAGTAAGTGAGACACAGCAACCCCCTACAGAGAGAAACATCCCTATAATCAGGGACTGAGCCTAGTCGCTACCAAACTCTCCCAAAAGTTGGATCATCCACTTACTGAGAGCATTCAATCAGTTTAACACACTCTGTTTCCATAAGAACAGATCAATCTTTTCCATTATTCCTTCAGTGGGAAAAACGAGTTGATCTGACGATCAGGCCGGAGTCCCCCGAGGAGGAAGAGTGTGATCACGGAACGGAGAGGAAGGCTTGGAGACGTGTCTTTCAAATGATTTCTCGCTGGCACGCGCACACACACACACACAAACACACACACACACACACAATTTGGTAACTTACTGGTGCCGTCATTGTATCGTTCTATGTAGTACAGGTAGTGGATAGCTCTGTTCTTGGCCTACAGAGGGAGGAGATGAGTTAAGACTGTGTGTGTGTGTGTGTGTGTGTGTACGTGTGTGTGTGTACGTGTGTGTGTGTGTGTGTGTGTGTGTGTGTGTGTGGGAGGGTACTGTGGTCCTGTGTATTTCCAGTAAAGAGTACGGTATATGCCCAGTGCCCCCCCCCCCCTACCTTCCTGAGCGCAGTGGTACGGTCCGCCGCTTTCCCCAACGCGAAGCCCGCCGCTCCGTTCCCGTTACCCACGGCAACCAGGCAGCTGATGGAGCGTTTCCTGCCCTCTTTGGCCGTCATGTTGAACACGGTCTTCACCTGTCAACAACAACAACAACACCACCGACGCACTGCAACTGTCAATCAACGTCAACGATCAGCATAACTCCACAAGTGACAATCAACAACATTGGGAACTGAAATACATATTAGTCACCAGATCTCTGAGAGAGAGAGAGAGAGAGAGAGAGAGAGAGAGAGAGAGAGAGAGAGAGAGAGAGAGAGAGAGAGAGAGAGAGAGAGAGAGAGAGAGAGAGAGAGAGAGAGATAGAGATAGAGATAGAGATAGAGATAGAGATAGAGATAGAGAGATAGAGAGATAGAGAGATAGAGATAGAAAGATAGATAGATAGATAGATACTTTAATAATCTCTGTGGGGGAAATTTGTGGAATCTCGTCTCGATCGTCTCCCCCCTTCTCCATGACCTTCCTGTCCACTGTCTGTTCTCAGAGAGCCGTCTGAAGTGAACGGACGCGCCCCGGCGTCCCTCAGAGCGCCGTCTGAAGAGAACGGACGCGCCCGCCGTCCCTCAGAGCGCCGTCTGAAGTGAACGGACCCGCCTGCCGCCCCGAGTGCAGGGATTATTACTTTGAACACATCAACATATTGATCCGTCTACCCTTTGGTGTACTTGAGCCCCTCTCTCTGTGCCCATGCATAAGTAAAATTCCTCTAGACATCCAAGGGCAGGGAGCATGTGTGAGTGTGTGTGTGGTGTGTGTGGCGTGCGTGCGCCTCAGTATGCATGTGCGAGCGCGTGTGCGTGTTAGTGCCTGTCCCCTGGGAGACGAGCCCTTTCATTCGGTGTCCTAGACACCCTCTCCGGATTTATGAGGTTCTTATCGACCGCGGCTTCACAGATGAACGGTGCCCTTTCCCCGTTTGCTCGCTTGGCCTCCCTCTGGCCTGATTTACGAGCTGCAGTACCCCTCCAGAGGCAGCAGGGGGCAGTGTGAACACAGCACAGGGAGCCAGGAAGCCGGAGGGGGGGGGGGGGGGCAGGGTGACGGGGCATGGTCATCACCACACACACATGGGCATGCTGGGAGACATTCCCCTCCCCCCCCCCCCCCCCCCCCCACCCCCGGCAGAGAGCATAGTGTTCAGACAGGGGGGGGGGGGGGGGAGTACGCGTCCTAGCAGGCCGGCCAGTAGAGCCAGAGCAGAGACGAGTGGGAGGAGCCAAGCGCAGTCAACACAGAGAGACTGGCTAGGAGGAGCCGCAGCATCAGCATCAGCATCATCATCATCATCATCATCATCAGCAGCAGCTGCGAGCCCTGTGCTGAGAGTCCTGGACCGGGCCGTCTCCATATGGCCAGCAGCGCGCAGGCAGGACGGACGGACGGACGGACGGACAGACGAGCTCAACGCAACAGAGCAGATCTGCTGATGGCGGGGGCTGCTGGGCTGCTGCTGGGCTGCCCCCCCCACCCCCGATCACAGCAGTGTGTGTGTGTGTGTGTGTGTGTGTGCGTGTGAGTCTTACTTACTGGCTGTCTAGTGGAAGTGTAATTTTGTCTAGTGAAAGTTGAAACTTGGAGGGATTTGAACAAAAGCTGCTATAAGCTTAGGAGTTACAAACTCTCACTCACACACACACACACACACACACACACACACACACACACACACACACACACACACACACACACACACACACACACACACATAGCTGAGCTTAGGCTCCGTGCTTCATACACAAATACACACACACACACACACACATGCCAGGGAAGTTTGAAGGACTATCATCTCAAGGCCGTGACACACCAGCCTGACATCAAAAAACTAGTGCCGACGAGGACAACTGCTGTGTCGCCTCGCGTTGCCTCTTTCAGGGCCGACAAGTTTCACTTGAACACACCAAGCGGACAACAGCCAGTAGCCTACAAGCGCGTACGTTTCTGCGCTTGCGTGAGATGAAATAACTCCACACCACCAGGTGGCAGTAGTCTGTATAATCGAGAGGAAACGGAAGACCATCGGATGTATGAAACGTAAACAACACAGCGTTTGTTTAGCTACATATACAGCACTCTCGCTCAGACGGCAATATCTGACAATGTCTACTAAATTGTGTCAATTGAAGAGGTCTGATGAATTGAAATTAGCCCTGTCGTTATCAGCCCTGGCTCCTTGTGTTGTAGAACAGATGAAGAGGATGAAGATGAAGATGAAGGAGAAACAGCACAGAATGCGTGGAAACCTGCATGAATCCTACAGCGACAGTCAGAAACCTTCCCGAACTTGTGTTCGAGAGCTAGAGATAGACGAAATATCTGATGTAAAAAATGTCGCTCGGCACTTTCCTTATCAGCTCCAAGAGTTGAAGGAACTAGTCCGTCCACTCATCCTGAGACAAAACCATGAACTACTGCGATTTTATCTCCGTGTAGCGAAACTCTGCCCTTATCAACAGGTAAGCTTAAGGTTTAGTTAACGTTGCAGCATTTTTACAGATTGTGTATTATGTTTTTCATGGTTTGATAAACGCTAGGATTTTGAATAAAGTGCTTACACTTGTGTGCTACAGTATGTGCTTGTTAATATTTACAGGGGAAAGGCAGTTCAGAGTGGGAGTGTCAACAATTCGGAGACACGTTCCTGAAACCTGTGCATCAATCTACCAGGTTTTAAAAGAGAAATACATGAAGGTATGTGATATATATCTGTTTATAGTTCAGTTTGTAGGCATTTTGATAACAATGGACGACTACAAGTCCATTCCTTCGCAATACAAGCTACTGTATGGTGATGGGCCATACAGTATGCTAAATAGCACTTCCTGGCATATTGGGGATGACAATGGGAGAAAATTGGGTGCAATCACGCCAGGTCACATAGGATACATATGAATGGAGGTGTAGCCCCCATCTGGGCAATCAGCCTGTACATTTCATGGGTTATACAACTCAATCATTTCACCTTGACTCAGGGTCCAAATAAATAACTTGACACGTGCTGCTATGACTGATGAATGTGAAAGAGTGAGTGTCTTAATGTAATGCTAAGTCATCTGTATTGTACTTTGTTTTACTTATTATTATGTTTGTTGTTTTTATCTGTTACCTGTTTACAGGGACTGCAGATGCAAATTAGCCTAAGGCTAACTCTGGTGCGATGCATCAAATGATTTTACATTTATGTTTTAATTGCACATGGTCCCTTCCAAATAAAATTGAAAATGAAAATGAAAACACATTGTATTGTCAGTTCCCAGTGCCCGGACACAGTGGAAGAGTGGCAGCGAGTAGCAGGTGGATCCCAGGCTCAGTGGAACTTCCCAAACTGCCCGGGTGCTCTGGATGGGAAACGCATCGGCATCCGCCCCCCACCAGGAAGTGTCCCAAGAAGATGGAGATGAGACCCTGACCTGCGGCAGCCTCCCTGCCACACACAACCGATGCTACAACACGAGCAAAGCTGCAGAGGGATGAACTACGCTGTGACAGAACCGTAGAAGAAGAAAGACATCGCAGAGAGAGTGTGAGAGATGGAGAGATGGAGAGAGAGAGAGAACATTCTAGCCTGCTCCCAGAGGCAGGGGAATGAGCAGAAGAGTCTCCCAACAGACAGGATTAAAGATTGATGAAAGGAAGAAAAGAGGAAGAGAGATTCACTATTAAGATTGATGAACGGGACGCAACATAATAGAGATAGAGGACAGAGAGAGAGAGGGAGGGGAGGGAGGGCCAGAGAGCGAGACAGACAGAGAGGGACAGACAGACAGAGAGAGAGAGGGAGGGACAGACAGAGAGAGAGAGGGGGAGGGACAGACAGAAAGAGACAGACAGAGGGAGGGACAGAGAGAGACAGACAGAGAGAGAGAGAGAGAGGGAGGGACAGATAGAGAGAGACAGACAGAGAGAGGGACAGACAGACAGAGAGGGACAGATAGACAGAGAGAGGGAGGGACAGATAGAGAGACAGACAGAGGGACAGACAGACAGAGAGGGCGAGAGAGAGGGAGGGGGGGGAGACAGAGAGACAGGGAGAGGGGGGGGAGACAAACAGAGAGAGAGAGAGGGAGAGAGAGAGAGAGAGAGAGAGAGAGAGAGAGAGAGAGAGAGAGAGAGAGAGAGAGAGAGAGAGAGAGAGAGAGAGAGAGAGAGAGAAGGACAAGGACAGAGCTTTCTGGACTCCCACACTAGCAGTCTGGTGGTTAACGGTGGCACACAGGCCCATCTGCTCAGGCTGATTGGCACAGCGAAGGATCATCATTATCACCGCCATCTACCACCCCTACCCACACACACTGGCAAGATACAAACCCTTATACTTGCTTCCTCTCCTCCTAACTGGAGCCCCCGCCACCCCCCCCCACCCCTCCTCTCAAACGGCACACACAGCAGCTGGACCCCCCCCCCACCCCACCCCCGAGCAGTTCCACACGCAGAGGGGACGAGGAACAGACAGACGGCTCATCGCCTATTCGAGCACAGGCCGGTACTGTACCCACACACATTAAGTTCACGTGCAGGCGCACATCCTAGTGACCCCTGGATGAGCCCTCCTCACCTGCCGCTGATCTCACTGTACGTGAGTTCTCGTGTCAACGAGAGTCGATTCCCTCTTAATGTCTCTCGTGAAGTATTTAGCCCATGCTCCATGTTCTCAGCCAATAGGAGCTTGCTCGAGCGTCTCGTTGAGAGAGGTCAGGGAAGAATCTTTACAGCTCACTTTTCTGGCCCCCGGGTGAAACGTTTTTTTTTTGCTTCCCTCTGGAATATTTAGGGATGGGACGTATGCCCACCCCCTCAATTCTCTCTGTAAAGCGCATTGTGTTGCCTCTGTGTATGAAATGCACTATACAAATAAGGTCTGATTTGATTAAGGTCGCGGTATATACTTATACTCGTCCGGAGCGTCAGCAACGGTTGACCGTGCTGGTACGCGGGACATAACGCACCGCAAAATACGAGCGCCGCTACGCGTTGATAAACAGGAAGTAACTTGCGACCTTTACGCTGAACAATGAGCCATTAAATTCAATTCATGAAAAACCTGGAGCTGAAACCCAATAAGAAAGACAATATGACAGGATTCTAATATGAAGTCCTACGAGGTCAACTCCATTTAGAGGGGAAAACTATTACAGCTGACTATTCTGACATCAATTCACCGGGCCTGAGAGAGAGAGAGAGAGAGGGAGAGAGAGGGAGAGAGGGAGAGAGGGAGGGAGAGAGAGAGAGGGAGAGAGAGAGAGGGAGAGAGAGAGAGAGAGAATATGAGACTGGGAGAGCTCTGATTGCATGCTAATGCAGATGGCACTGTTGTTAAGACAGTCTGCCATTATCCAATCAAATCAAAGTTCATCAATCAATCAATCAATCCAGAAAGTGAGCTGTAAAAATTCTTCCCTGTCCCCTCTCAACGAGACGATCGAGCAAGCTCCTGGAAAATGTTTGTCTATTGGCTAAGAACATATACAGAGCAGTAAACATGGACTAGATACTTCATAAGAGAGACATGACTAACAGTAGAGTGCACAAATAGTTAAAGAGAAGTTGCCTATTATGTGTTAGCTATCCCTGTAGTCTCTAATATGATATTTAAGTGAATCATATAACAAAGCACAGTAAGCACTTAGCAGAACAGGCTCATAGAGAATGCCGCAAAGCAGAGATGGGGAGACAGAAAGCAGAGAGCCAAGGGTAAAAAAGGGGTGGGGTTGGCTGGATAGGGACAGCTGACGACACAGAGTGGGAAGGAGCTAGTCACGAGGGGGCAGGGGGCCTTTAGGTGGACCTTGGCCGAAGACGGGGGCTGTAGGGGACAGGGCGTGTCCACAGGACCTGTTTAGAGTGTAAGAGGGAGAGACACTAGGGAGGAGGACAGGGTTAGTGGTTGTACTGGACATCCACAGTGGGGGAGGCACTAGGGAGAGGGGGAGAGGGGATTATATTCCTGGCCATTATATTCCTGTTGTCATTTGCTACTAACTGCCAAGGCTCTCTCCCTCTCCCCCCCTCTCTCTCTCTCTCTATCCCTCCTTCTCTCTCTCTCTCTCTCTCTCTCTATCCCTCCTTCTCTCTCTCTCTATCCCTCCTTCTCTCTCTCTCTCTCTCAGAGGAGGAACACTCCTTCTGCTCTACGGCGGCTGTTGATTATAGTGGAGTGAGCAGAAGCCACGCCGCCAAATCACTTCACCACACATTCACTTTAAACGGACCAGACTTAATTAAGGCCGCAAAGCGGAAGAACATAATTGGGGTGGTTAATCAAACATGAGTGAAGTCATCACAGGCGAGTTTACTGCTACTGCAGTGGCTCGGTGTGTGTGTGTGTGTGGAGGAGGGATGGAGGATATGTCCTGGCTGGTGCGGAGTCAGTGGGACTTGTCACTGGCACAGACAGGCCCATCTGCGAAATAGGCATTGCGAGGCCTTTATGCACTATGCATGCACGTCTTTTCTTCCATATGCCCCCCCCCCCCCCCCCCGAGACGGCTCTAAGTCACGAAAGCGCAGTGTTTCCAGCGATGTCTTCGTTACTTCCGGCAAGTTAACTTAGCGCACCACCATGCACTAAAAGTCCAACAGCGGCCAAAACGCGAGGCCCTCTAAAGCCACGAGACCCATGTGTGACCGGCCCTTTCGCCCCTCCCTAGCGTGGCCCTGGGCACAGCGTGTGTACGTTTGATTGGATCGGATGATACCGCCACGGGGATTCACGACCAGACGACCGGTCGGCTAATTCGGGGAACAGAGGGCAGTCCTCTGAGAATACTTTCAAGGTTGTTCACTTTGCAAACACATCAGAATAACACTTCCATCTCCTTAATGAAATCATTGAGGGGGGGGGGGTAGACAGAGAGAGAGACAGAGGGAGAGAGAGAGGACAGAGAACTTGGGGAATGAACAGTGTGTGACTTTATCCACTGGAACGGGTCCATGTGCACCCCTCCCCCTCCTCTCCCCCCACCCTCCCCTCCTCTCTCTCCCCCCACCCTCCCCCTCCTCCCCTCTCCTCTCCCTGTCCAACGCAGGCGATAGCCCCCGGGCTAATAGCATTTTACTCTTGTCCTTGGGAGAAAAGACCCTTTTCCGGGAAGCACTTTCATTACACCAAATTTATTGGGGGGGGGGAGGGAGCGGGGGGAGATGGAACTCAAACTCATCCGTCAGTTTCCGGGGGACCTCGGTAACGGGCGCTCGGCGTTGCCCATCGCGAACGCGGAGCGGCACAACGAGAGCGCGGGGGGGGGGATTATCGATACGACGACGCGGACCGGACACATCTCATTAGTTGAGTGCTGCGGCCTCCGACGTTGGCTGCATTACAATGCGTGGCGCAGGTGGGCAGCGCGCCCTTTGGGGGAGACGCGCCAGCGAGAGCGGCCCCCGGGGGAGACGCGCCAGCGAGAGCGGCCCTCCGGGGGAGACGCGCCAGCGAGAGCGGCCCTCCGGGGGAGACGCGCCAGCGAGAGCGGCCCTCCGGGGGAGACGCGCCAGCGAGAGCGGCCCTCCGGGGGAGACGCGCCAGCGAGAGCGGCCCTCCGGGGCAGACGCGCCAGCGAGAGCGGACTTCCGGGGGAGACGCGCCAGCGAGAGCGCGCCCTCTGGGGGAGACGCGCCAGCGAGAGCGGACTTCCGGGGGAGACGCGCCAGCGAGAGCGGCCCTCTGGCCTTCGGTCCCTCCCAAGGACTGGAGGACTGGAGCCTTCAAGTTCACCCGTCCATATAAGAGATATGAATATGACATGAAACCACACACACACGCGCGCACACACACGCACGCACGCAAACACACACACACGCGCAAACACACACACACACACACAGTGCTGCTGGACTCTAGTTATAATCGCAGCATTTATCTATTATGCACACCCAAGTCCCAGATGAAAAATGAAACAGCGCCAGCCCCAAACCTAGCATAATGCATCACACTGGAACTAAAGTACACAGCCAAGGATGGCGTGTGTGTGCGTGTGTGTGTGTGTGGGGGCTGGGGGGGAGTAATACACTGGAGAGAAAGAGAGTGTGTTTGTGTGTGTGTTTTCAAAGGAGAGTGTATCAATATGTGTATGTCTGTGAAAAAGAAGATAGGCAGTGTGTGTGTGTGCGTGTGTGTGCAAAAGAGAGAGGCCATGTGTGTGTGTGTGTGCTTCTGCGTGTTTCTGCGTGTGTGCGTATCTGAGATAAGAAGTCCATTCCAGCAGGTAGAGATTGGCTGTGTTTCAGGTCTCGTCTCCAGGGTGGGTATCTGTGGCGTTGTGTGTCTGTCATCCCTGTGTTTCAGGTCTCGTCTCCAGGGTGGGTATCTGTGGCGTTGTGTGTCTGTCATCCCTGTGTTTAAGGCCTCGTGTCCATGGTGGGTATCTGTGGCGTTGTGCGCCTGTCATCCCTGTGTTTCAGCAGCCTCGGTGTCCAGGGTGGGTATCTCTGGCGTTGTGTGTCTGTCATCCCTGTGTTTCAGGCCTCGGGGTCCAGGGTGGGTATCTGTGGCGTTGTGTGTCCGTCATCCCTGTCTTTCAGCCACTGCATCCACTCCACGCATAACTCAATCAGCTTAAAAACAGACGGACTTCATTACCCAGAGATCTCTCCTGGGGCTGCATGAGGGAGGCTGGATGCACCATGGAAACTACACCCACCAAAGTGCGCGCGCGCACACACACACACACACACACACACGCACGCACGCACGCACGCACGCACGCACGCGCACGCACGCACACACACGCGCACACACACACACAAACACAGCATATAATATCAGCCTATCCATCTCCTGTCAGTGAGTCCCTCTCCTGTGTGTGTGTGTGTGTGTGAGTGAGTGCGAGCTGCCTGGGTGCAGGTTGGGTGGAGTCTGGTTCCAGTATCTCTTCATCCGAATACACAGCCTATATTCCAATATCCCGTGTGATGAGGTGAGCCCTGATAACGGCCCTCCACTAATATCCTAGCACCTCCTGTGCGCTAACCGTATCACGCCAAGATGCATCCTGCTTCCTCCCTTTTACCCAAACATAAAACTTCATCCAAGTAGATAATCACTTCTGGGAGTGGAATCCCACGTCACATCTAGCCTGGTGACACCATCCGCTCCCCTTCGGAGAGCTTATCAGAGTTTGGAGCTTCTTTTGATCTGATCTGAATGGTTCGTGTAACCGGAGCTACGACAGGCGAGGGGGGAGGGGGGGGGGAGGTAGAGGGGGGCACGACGCAGCCTGATCTGATCAAAACCCTGCTCTCTCGCTGTCTCTTGAGGAACGAGGAACCTCCGCCGTGCCTGGCTTCAAACGCACGTCTAAAAGCAGCGTTGGCGCGCGCCTCTCCCGTCGCTCCGGCTAATAGACCCGGTTCGGGTCAGGTGAGGCCAGGCCGATGACGTCACCCACCGGCGGTGCCAGGCCACGTCCTCGGGAAGGCCCTGTGGCCCGGAACGTCGGCGGAACCCGTAAACGGCGATGGCGGAGCGGAGTAGAGAGAGAGGAGCGCGCAGCTGCCCGACCGCTTTCTTAATATTGCGATGTTGACTTTTGGCACCGCGGCCCACTGGGGGTGTGTGTTCTCATATTGTACCCCCTTGTTCCCAGGACAGATCTGGCTCCAGCTTATTCAAACAGTGTTTGAACGGGACTTACCTCGATCACACGGGAGTCGAAGTCTTCATACGTCTCTGAAGGGAGAGAGAAGAGAGAGAATATTTGATTAAAACAAATACGTGGGAGTACCATTCACAGAGAACTTTTCACTTTATTAGCACCCAACGTTTGGGATTGGGTCGACCGTGTCTGCAACCGTCTGGGTTTAGAAGATCAATTCAGATCAAGCAAATAGGCTTCAGATAAAACATTTACCAGTAATTACACTGGGAATAGGAGTCGAGGAAACTCCCACAGCCAATCAGAGGGAATTAGCAGCTAGCTTTCAAGTGCATAAATAAAGGGGTGATGAAGTAGAGAGGAGAGAGAGAGAGAGAGAGAGAGAGAGAGAGAGAGAGAGAGAGAGAGAGAGAGAGAGAGAGAGAAGAGATAGTTTATTGACCTTTATCCGAACGAGAAAAGGAAATCAGATTCGGGGGATATTAATTAATTGTCTAGAATGAAAACAGCACTGATAACCTGTGTTTAACCTAGAAAATATCTAGCTGTTTATTTACCTACTTAAAGGTCTCATGTTGGTTAAAAGGTGGAGTATGCAGACTGTGATGTCCTGTTAGACTTGTTTGTGAAAGATTTTGAAAAATGCAACCAACAAAACCCCTGCCCTGCCCTCCAGGCCTCTCTCAGAACCCCCTCCTCCAAACTGGGGGGGAACAAATGACACTCGCTAGGCAGGTAAGTTATTCAATCATTTAAAAAATTATTGTATGCACTTATTACAGTCCTAAAACTTCCACAGATTATGGATTTATTTCATTTTAGTGTCAGTCCTCTCAGAACACTTTCTTTATTGATTGCTGTCGAGATGTAATGAGAACTGCAAAGAAATATATAACAAAGTTCTAATGAGCCAAACCGCATAGTGATGACAGAAACCGCAGGGCTGGCCAGGTAGGGTCGGCCCAGCCCAGCTCGACAACCCGGGCCTAGCCGCCAGAACCGGGACAGCTCCCCTTGTGAGGGCGCTAGAGACGCAGGGTTTGGACTGGGGTGTGTGGGGAGCCCGGAGGACCCCCCCCCCCCAGGACGACGCCACAGAGGATCTGGAACACGGCCACCTCCATTCATTTGGACGTGGGCTCAGAAGCCAAAATGTCTGTTTTAGTTAAATTGATGGAACCAATTTCCACAAGGTCACTAGTTTTGTGAAGACTTCCCATTCACATTCATTAACAGCCAAGCAGAGCAGTAGTGGAGGGAGTAGTGGGCTGGTTCAGAGACTGCAGACAGTAGTTTACAAGATGTACATTTGAGACAGCCAATGACATGTTAAATCTATAGTCTATAGGCGAGATATAGTTTTCTATGAAGTCAATAATTTTAATGTACAGACACTTTATTTTCATCCACCTGACTCTATTGAGGTAGCCTACAGAATCCATCGACACGGATGCATGTAGGCTACCTGAGTGTTACAAGAGCAACTCTGATAAAAGTTGGAAAGGAATAAGGGATTAGTCGTCTAACACTTCACTGCTTATGGAACAACAGCGGCTCGTTGCGCTGCCAAATGGGGAGGCACGCAATATCAGCATAGCAGGGATTATCCAATTTAACATTACACGATGTTCATGTGCACGATGCGCATCCAAATTCCAAAACCGTAGCCTCGCTACGTGCGTGACAATGTTTACATAAGGAAATGATTAATGAACGAAATGGCAAGTGCTCTTGGCCACGCCCACGCTGCAGGCTACTTCATTCAAATGGGAGTGAATATTAATGAATGCATGAATGTCTTAAAACACTTATGGAAATCAGAGAAAATCCAGAGTAATCAGAGGTAATTAAAGGATAATAGGATTTCATAGTGCGTCCTTGTGATGTTTGTTTGATTAGGATTAATGAAAATGGTGACGCTTCCGGCACAGCTAAAATGGATTAAAAAAATATGACACTTCTGGCACAGACAAAATGGTTGAAAAAGTGAGTCGATTGGTGAGCGACATTGTGCTTAAAGTCTGAAAACAGCAAGAAAGGCTAAACTGGGTTTGTTGACCAAAAAGAAAAATGAACTGAAAAAGATCATAAAGAATGCATGTTTAGCCCTGTTTTAAGGTTACTTATGATCATATACAATGGTTCAGATCAAAACGTTGACAAAACTAGAAATCGAGAGTTTAACATGTTTTTGAATGATTTTTCAAGATGCCCACCCACATCCATTGTATGACCTAAACGGTGGTAGAGCAATTATCAGACTTTCTCAAAAGTCCTAGTTTTGTCAACGTTTTGATCTGAACCATTGTATATGATCATAAATAACCTTAAAACAGGGCTAAACATGCATTTTCCCTTTACTACTCATTTAAGCTCAAGTTAAAAATGGAAACTGAGTTTTTAAAGCTGTGTAAGGAAATGGATGACTTGCATGTGTCTGTAAAAAAGGTGATGTCTGCTCAGGAGGCAGAAAAGGAATAAAATAAGTGGTATGAACCCAGAATAACAGTGAGAACTGAGTGAGAAAATCCCACGCCTAGTCAGTGGTTTAACTTGGAGCTGGATTTTAATTTTGAAGGCAGTCTGTTTCAACGCACCATTGTACTGCAATCTTGTGCCCTCTCGACAGGCAGGATGTCTTGATCAAAATACAGATTCTTGATCTCCTTGGCTCGATCCTCTTCCGGTATGGAGAGGATCAATGCTCTGTTATTACTGATCCACTTGTTCAGTTTAAAGCCACCTCTGGCACACAGTGATCAGGTTGTGAGCCAGGGCCAGTGCTTCACGCTCACTCTCCACAGATTTGACACGGTCGTCTACATAGACACTTAGCACTGTTGAGATGGTCTCTCAAATCTGTCCATGTTGTCCTTTGCGCACTGCTGCAGAGCAAAATTTGCACGACTTGGAGAAGATGTAGCTCCAAATACATGCACGGCCATTTTGTACTCTTTAAGCTCCTTGCTCCAGTCTCCGTCAGGCCACCAGAGAAACCTTAAGAGATCAGTCTTCTTCTGGGACCCTGAGCTGATGAAACATCCCTTCAATATCACCCATGAAGGCAATAGGTTTCTGGCGCAGTCTGGTAAGAACTCCGACAAGACTACTTGTCAAGTCAGGACCCTGTAGGAGTTACATTAAGGCAGATGCCTTGGTAGCTAGCACGACGCTCGCGGTCAGTGAGTCAGTAGTCTGACTCAACGGATGTAGGTTTTGGCAATAAAGCTTGTCATTTGTTGTCACACTGCCCACTCAGTGGCGAGACTGGCGACGCAAATTAATCGGATTCGGGCCGAGAGATTCGATCCAGACTATTTTGCAAGAGCACCGTCGCTGCGTCCGAGGCTGGCTCCGCCCAAGACGACTGTGATTGGTTTAAAGAAATACTGCGTCCCCCCCCCCCCCCTATTGCAGAATGGTAATATGTCCAGCCAGACCCGTCTCCGGCGCTGGCACAGCGTGAACGAAGTGTGGAGATAGGTCTGGCTACGCGAGACTAGCGAGTCAGTTACTAGGTCTAGTTTGCCAGATCTGTCCAGGATTGAGCTCAGAGCTGAGGCTGCCCGTCTTGTGAGGTCTGCGTACTGTAATTCTCTAACCATGATTAAACATTACACTCTTTGCAATACAGGGGTGTGTGTGTGTGTGTGTGTGTGAGAGAGAGAGAGGGGTAACAGCTGTGAAGGAGAAAGGTCATTTACAGCTCAGCCCCGTCCACTCGGGCACACTGCAAATCCATCACTACGACGACCAGACCAATAGCCACTGCGCCCAGGAAATGTAATAGCAATACCCCCCCCCACCGGAAAATATATTTTAAATAACCTAAATAAATGGTGAGTGTTGTGAACCGGCAGGAGGGGAATTACAGGGAGATTGCTCTGTCTGCAGGGAGCCACTGCCATCAATAGAGATGGGGGAGGAGAAGGGGGGGGGAGGAGGAGGAGGAGACAGGTGGAAAATCTGCGTTTGATTATGGTCCTCTCAGGGCAGAGAGGAGAATCGGGGAGAGAGAGAGAGGGAGAGGGGGGGGGGAGGGAGAGGGGGGGGGGGGAGAGAAGAGGAAGAGAGAGTGGAAGAGAGAGAGAGAGAGAGAGAGAGGAGGAAGAGAGAGCTAGGGAGGGGGAGCAAGATAGGAGGAAGAGAGGGGAAAGAGGGAGTGTGTGTGTGTGTGTAGGGTGAGAGAGAGAGGGGGAGAGAGGTAGGTAGAGAGAGAGATAGGAGGGGGAGAGAGAGAAATAAGAGGAAGCGAGAGAGGGATGGAGGGAGAGAGAGGGACAGAGGGAGAGAGAGGGATGGAGAGACAGAGGGATGGAGGGAGAGAGAGGGATGGAGGGAGATGATGGCCAGACATCATTTTATTGCTACCACTCTGCCTGTGTCCAGGGATCATAGTTACATGTATTATAATTTCCGTTGTTTCTTATCATATATCAGCAAATGAACCTGGTGAAATCTGTAGTGTTGGTGAAGTGAATACACGTCAAAGCATTTCCTGATGTTGCGACTGGCGGTGATATTGCACGTCAAGTTTTCCTGGCCGGTTCCTGACTCACCCAACGAGCGACGCCGCCATGTGGCGCATCAGGAAGGAACACGAGCGCCGCTCATTTTGTAAACAACGCGGACAGGCCAGGAAAAA
>NC_140235.1:5132002-5172002 GCF_949987555.1 Borostomias antarcticus
TCACCATCATCACATCTAGCTCCTGGTGACCTATTTACCCTTTCTCCCCCAACCCCTCTCTTACAAACACACACACGCGCACGCACGCACGCACACACGCACGCACACACGCACACAGGTAGAGACTCTAGCTCTTAAACCGGGACGAACCAAAGGAAAAAAAGTCACAGAGGTGACAGCCGCTGGCATTTCAGAAGTTCAGGGAGACGCGTGACCTCGCCGCCACCTCGCTCACACGCTACTGATCAGTGAACAGAGAGGATGCTGGGACAGACGCCTCAAAACACTGGCGTGGTGCAGACAGGTCGCGGGAATACACACGTCCTCGTACAGACGTAGAGAGAGAGAGAGAGAGAGAGAGAGAGAGAGAGAGAGAGAGAGAGAGAGAGAGAGAGATAGAATACACACGTCCTCGTATAGATGTACAGAGAGAGAGAGAGAGGAGGCGTAGTGAAGTAGTGAGGGGTGTAGCAGATCGATATAAAACGCAATAATTGAGAGCCTACTTCTGATGTCTAAACAAATTCTTGGCAATAGGCAAGCGCACACACACGCACACACGCGCGCACACACACACACACACACCAGATTGTAAACCCAGCTTCAGAAAGTAGAAATACTGACCTTTTTGTTTTCTCTGACCATGCACTAAGCCAGCTGGGGAGGGGATCTAATTAGTGAAATCAGCTGGTCTAGTGCATGGTCAGAGCAAAAACATGGTTAGCATTTCTACTTTCTGAAGCTGGGTTTCCCATCTCTGGCACACACACACACGCACGCACACACACACACGCGCACGCACACACGCGCACACGCACACACGCGCGCACACACACACACACACACACACACACACACAGACACAGACACACACACAGACACACACACACACACACACACACACACACACACACACGCGCGCTGCGGTCCTCACCTCCGTTGGGCCCTGGGTCCGGAGCTCCCAGACTGATGCCTCCCCAGGAGTTGCCTGTCCAGCCCCTCTCCCTCTTCACTCTCATCTTCCTCCTGCGATCCCATTCGTCGCGCTGGCGCAGTAGCTCCGCCTGCAGCTCCTGCTGCTCCGCCTCCCCGCGCCGGGACATGCTCTGGATCGTCCCGCTCTTCGTGACGGGCGCGTTCAAACCGGGCCACAGGAACCCCCCGCGGCCTGGGAGACGGGCGGGGCAGGGAGGGAGGGAGGGAAGGAAGGAAGGAAGGAAGGAAGGAAGGAAGGAAGGAAGGAAAGGAAGGAAGGAAGGAAGGAAGGAAGGAAGGAAGGAAGGAAGGAAGGAAGGAAGGAAGGAAGGAAGGAAGGAAGGAAGGAAGGAAGGAAGGAAGGAAGGAAGGAAGGAAGGAAGGAAGGAAGGAGAGAGAGGAGGTGTGGTGGGGGTTGGTTGATGGAGGGAGAGGGGGTGGAGAGGGAGAGAGAGACAGGGAGGGAAAAGGAGGGGATGGAGGGAGGGAAGATGGAAAGACAGATAAAGAGAGAGAGAGTATTGACGGTCAGACAGAAAAAATAGGGATCGATTGAGGAGAGATAAGTACTCTGTTCTGTCACATCCTGATCTCAAAAGTCAGTCAATTTTATTTACACAAGTCTGGCCCCCACAGTGTCTGCTGAGAAAAAACTCTGGCCCTTGGACAAATCAAGTTGACCCCTGGTCTAAAGTACAATCCAAAAAACTAACTTTGCCCCAAAATAAAAGTCCACAATCATCCATTTCATTAATGGGAGACATATGGGATATGAAAACACACTGTTGTTCTAACTCAGGTAGGGGTATCTCTAAAACCAAAGCCTTTTTTGAGGACTTGTCGCTTGACTATAAAGGGATATGCAGGCAGGCGGTGCTTCCAATACCATCGCAGCTCATTAGGCTGTACATGTGACAGGACGGGACAGGAGCTGAGTGTGTGTGTGACATGTACGTACCCTCGCCGATGTTCTGTCCCCTGTTGAGGTCCTTCTTCATCTTGCGCTTGGTTCTCTTTCCCCGGCCCTTCTTGGCCCCGGCCCCCGTCTCGGCCAGAACGCCCCTCCACAGCTCGTCTGCTGTCACTGCAGGGAACGGCGCACAGAGAACACAGAACGTCACTAGAGAACACAGAACGTCACTATAGAACACAGAACGTCACTAGAGAACACGGAACGCATCACAAATGTTATTAGAGAACACAGAATATCACTAGAGAGCATGGAACACATCATAAATGTTATTAGAGAACACAGAACATCACTAGAAAGCACAGAACACATCACACGTTATTAGAGAACACAGAAGGTCACTAGAGAGCACAGAACACATCATAAATGTTATTAGAGAACACAGAACGTCGCTGGAGAACACAGAACAGAACACAAACGTTATCAGATAACACAGAACACAGAACGTTACTCTTGCATTATTATCAGGAACCTGATTTCTCGACAACTGAATGAATGCCACCTCTATCTCAGAAAGACTGAGGCGGTTGATAAGGGGACTTCACCAGCCAGCGCAGTCCTAAATGTGCTACAGCCAGCGGGGGATCCCCTAGGTGTGATTTATTAGAGAACCAATCTACAAGTACAAATATGCCTTCGATTTTGTGCCTCATCCCACTGTGTGGCCGCCGAGAGGGCGGGGTCGAACTAATCTCCCTGCGGTGCGGATCGACCCGCTGCGTCCGCCACGCAGAAGCGAGCCCAACTTCATCAGCGACAGCCGCCGGGCTGAGCTACTCCAGGACTTCTCTCAGCAGACAAAACGGAACCAAACAAAAGCCGGCGCTAGCGAGCGCTCGTCCAAACTACCTCATCCGTTAATCCCCGTCCCCTATTAATCATGTTTTCATCCGCTCCCTCTGCCTCTCCGGCGTCTGTCTGGAGACGTGCCGCTGCGCCGAGGTTTGATTATGCGCCAATTAGCCCAGGTGAACAGCCAGCTAACGAGTGTGCTTGAGCTACTAACGAGGCTTTGCTTCTGCTCCCAGCAGCCAGCCCTGCTCTTGGCGATGAGGGGGGAATAGAAAACACGCGCTTAGCCAAACCACCCAGGACCACAAGCGCTCATCAAGCCCGCGCGGAGAGTGGGCGTCGTGGCCGAAGAGGCAGCGGTGATTAGCACCACAGGGTCACAGGGAGAGTGTGTCGGGGACTTGAGACGTAAACAGAGAATGTCGATTGAAAAGGCTTCCTGCCCAGACAGAGAAGGAGATTTTGTTTTGCAATGTAAATTGCCTGTTCATGTGTTGATGGCAATAAAGTTCTAAAAAAAAGAAGAAGAAAGAAACGGCTTCCTAATCTGTGTGCTGCCTCAAAGAGAATGAACAAACATTGGCCGGGTTTCCCGAACGAGTTAAGAAGCTTCAAGGGTTGCTTAAGAAGGGTTCCTTAAGAAGGTTCTTTATCGGGAAAACCCGGCCATTGTTTGTCGCACTCAAAACCTCTTATTCTCGTTTCAAAACAAGACAACAGACAGTTCTGTCTGTTCCGTCCAACAGAAGTACATTCAGAATGTCCAAAAACCCCCCAATCTAAACAAAGGGCTGTGCCACCCATCTGGTCAGCTCAGAATGACCCGTAGACTGTCAGCACAGCCATCAGGCTCATTGGAGCAGCATATTTTTTTCCAAAGCTAGTGAATCTCACCTACCAATTACTGAAACGAAAGAGGTTTAACAGCAGTGGCATGAACAGCCCAACAGAGAACATTATAAATGTCCCACTGGTCTTTGAAAACACTGCTGGGCCCTCAGGCAAGTTAATGTTGTGCATTAAAACAGGTCCTCGATCAGTGCCTTGTTTAGACTAAGACGCACTGCCACGCACTCCTAAGAAAGACCGAGGTGTACCAACTTCAAAGCTTGGGAAGCTGGGGAAACTGCGGGTAATTAAATGTGACTTCTGAGTGCACACAACGTACATACATTGTGATGAAAGCATCACAGGAAGGTGACAGGTTTAATATGTAGAGGAATAAGGAGGAACAGAGAGTGAGTGAGTGAGTGTGTGTGTGTGTGTGTGTGTGTGTGTGTGTGAATCCTCCTTATTTAGACTGAGACATAGGCAGATGCATTGTAGGCAATTATCTCTTAGAATGCTGCAGTAGAGAGGGTAAGGGGAAACTGTACAGGAACATATAGGAAAAAAAAATAGACAGATAGTGAGCAAGTGAGAGTGATGGGACATAGAGAGAGAGAGAGAGAGAGAGAGAGAGAGAGAGAGAGAGAGAGAGGGGGGGGGGGGGATTGTGCAGTCTCCTGTCAAATAACCACGTCAGTGGGATTTCTGTGTTTGACAGATTCACTGAGCTGAGGATTTTCCAAATTAATGTTATTAAAATGCTCCAGCAATTGTACATTAATTATAATACCGTCTCTAGCAATAATATCCTCCTTGCACAAATGTTGGGGATTATTAGCCTGGTATGATCATCCCGATCTAGCGAGCTCACTGCTTCACTCCGCAATATCGGTCTGGCCTTCGCCCCATAGAGAGCGATTATGTGGGCGGGGATACTTGCCTTGACAAACACCTTCAGCCAATCAGCATTCAGCAAACTTTTGCCAAATCCAGTCGGAAGAACGTCAAAACATCTTTTCCACCAAGAAACTAGTGCATACTCTTGTTCTTGTTTAAGTGTTGTGATTAAGTCTATTTCTGCAATAACTACTCTTATAGCTGCGTTTATTCTTCTAACGTTAACGTTACCACTCGTTGCTTCGGGAGCCGCCATGTTTGTTTAGCGAGCGGCAGGGACACAAACCAATCAGGGGCTGCTTTCCACTGTGGGGCGGGACAGCAGTTAAAACGCAGTCCCTGATTGGCCCGGTATGGTCTGGATTTTGGCATAATCGCTCTGGAGGAGGCGAAGGCCAGACCATTCTGAATTAGTGAAACAGAATGTGAGCTCGCGAGAACGGGATGGTCGTACCAGGCTAAGGGATTATGCCTAGTTCTGATTCCATTCAGATTCAGGGGCTGAAGCCACACTACTGATCCCCTCTTCTGGGTCGCAGCCTCGCAGCACAGAGCAACGGTGTTCACGTTATGACCAGCTCCAGAGTTTACAGATTGCCTCGTTAATATTATGAGGTTCCCCATTAGCATTGGGTTTAAATCCGAAGTATTGCCAAAGTATTGCCAAGCACTTTTGCCTTTGGACATTCTCCGCCTGTCGCACATCAACGCAACAGAGAAATACGGCTCATTCTTAAAGTACCGGTACTAATAAAATGGGGTATTGTACCATTTTTGACGGCGGGGTATCACGGTATCTTTCTAGTATCGGTATACTGTGCAACACTAATCTACGAATGACCAGCTATGGACATTCCTCCAATATTCGCTATGCTGTTGCAGGAAGGGGTTCTTACGCTTGTTGAAGAAGCTTCCATGTCTATTCTGCTGCCAGGCTGAGGTGACAGTGGGCACAGAGGACCATAAGAAGCCCAAGGGTCTGGCCAGGTGGGAGAGTTGGATTGCACCCCCTGTAGCATGGAGGGGCGCAACTCCTAAAACACAAACACACAGAGAAATACATTAAACCCATCTGCAAACACTGTGAACACTATGTCTAGCTACATTTCCCACAAAAAATATGTGTAGGATACTTATTTCATGGTCCACATGACAGATGCATGTCAGCTGACAGATGTATTATTATTATTAATAATTTATTTTTCAGGGCTAGTTGAACATTGAAGTGGTAGTATTTAGGGGTTGGTCATTTCTAAGCGTGAGAATTATGAAGTGTGGTGTGTGTGCGTGAGAATTGGCTGAAATGCGTGTCTCACTTGGCAGCCCTGTATTTTTGCTTTCATATGAGGGACCTAAATCTGCGACAATTTATCAATGAAATGAATGGAAGCAACGGTAGCCAAGCTAACGTTAGACCGTTAGCCACCAGGCTACTGTTTCACAAAGCAGGGTCTGGTTAGCTTGTTCTACGGGACTGTAAATATCTAGCAAGGGCTTAGGAATCACAGTCGTAGGCAAGATAAATTACTTATAGTAAAAACTACCGACTAAGTACTAATGGTTAGCTAATACTAGTTGGCTTAGTAGTTGAATACTACTAGTGCATCTTGAATGATGATACTTCGTTCTGTAACTACGGGTAGCCACGGTGGGTGGAGTTCTTTCACAGTCCCGTGCTTCTCTGCAGTACAGGGAAAACCCCGCCCAGGCGGAAAACTAAAGCTTACAAATTGTCTTAGCTCAGACATCACTTGCTCGCTTTCAGCTCAAGCTAACGCTGCAAACTCTGTTGACTGCTCTCTCTATATATGTAACAACCACTAGACAACCTGCTCCATACAAATGTACTACTTAAAATGTGTCTCGGATAGTTAAATATGCAAAATCGAATGTTATTCACCTCTCAGCCTTATTCGGAGGGCACAACACACCCTTATGGCCGCCGCCATCTTGGAATTATATCTGCAGGGTCTTTCTTGCCCAGCTACAACAAGACGAGGTCTAAAATATGCCTGTTCAGAATTCAGAGAGCTGTTATGAAGCATGCCGGCTGCAACAACTGTCATAATTGTTAACATTCACGTTGAATTAATGTAACTTTGGTTAAATGCCCGAATGCCCAAAATGCGGATTAGGTTTTAACTACATGAGTGTTTTGAGATCAGTGCGCAACTAAGCTTTTAAAGGGCCACTTCCCTGATTAGCATTCAATTTTGTATCGTTCCAAAATGTGCAGTAACTGCCTAGGCTATGATACAGTTAATGTGGTTTTCCTTCCCTCAATGTTCTTTGGAGTTATTTTTCACACTGAAAAATATAAATCATGTCAAATGAGTGTTTGACGTCAGTTGTATCCTCAGAACTACAATTTCCTGTTCACGTCAGTATGATTGAAGGCAGCCTATCGCGTGATGATGAAACTTAATCCAACCAAACAACCATTATGTCTAGTCTCTGTGGTCTACCTGGTCATTTGCTATTTCCAAGTTTATCCGACAAAACATTTTGCCCATGATCTGATGTTTATTGATTGGATCCTTAATAGCCTATAATTGATGCAACTGTGCTTTACTCTTGTTGACTCTTTATTTCCTTTATTCATGATGAGAATAGCAGAGGACTTTGGAATTGATGCATAAAACACAAATTGGTGCAAATGAACTAGAATGCAGGAAATTAAGTGTCACTCATAATCTCATGGGGGAGGACCCCCAGACCCCTGCTTGACTTGTGTCCCCAAGGCATGGGGCCACTGGCAAGGGGTCCTTTGTTTTTGTGTGTGGCTGTAAGCCAGCGCACCAGTGATAGCAAATGTCCGGTTGTCACTTCCTCTCTCCCTCCTTCCCTCTCTCCTTCCTTCCCTCCCTCGCTGGCTTCCTCCGTTGTGTTGTTGACCTGCAGTTCTATGCTGCTACCACAAGAGGCAGGCAGTGGTCCCAGAACCTGCAGTTCTATGTTGCTACCACAAGAGGCATTGGTCCCAGAACCTGCAGTTCTATGTTGCTACCACAAGAGGCAGGCAGTGGTCCCAGAACCTGCAGTTCTATGTTGCTACCACAAGAGGCAGGCAGTGGTCCCAGAACCTGCAGTTCTATGTTGCTACCACAAGAGGCAGTGGTCCCAGAACCTGCAGTTCTATGTTGCTACCACAAGAGGCAGTGGTCCCAGAACCTGCAGTTCTATGTTGCTACCACAAGAGGCAGTGGTCCCAGAACCTGCAGTTCTATGTTGCTACCACAAGAGGCAGTGGTCCCAGAACCTGCAGTTCTATGTTGCTACCACAAGAGGCAGTGGTCCCAGAACCTGCAGTTCTATGTTGATACCACAAGAGGCAGGCAGTGGTCCCAGAACCTGCAGTTCTATGTTGCTACCACAGGATTGTCCCAGAACATCAAAACAAGAACACTATGACACCACACATTTTCGAGATCCTTGGTTGCCTAGTGGTTAGGGAGTTTGCCTCCCATGCCGAAGGTCATGGTTTTCACCAGTGGGTGCATGGAGATTGGCCAGAAGTAACTGGACTAACCCTGAACTGCTCTGATCCGAGGGGGTGGAGTCTCGCCACCACGCCACTATCTACGCTACAGACCCCACAACTCAGCCCCTGAGTGGTCTGGTGAGTGCATGGAGATTGCCCGGAGGGCTCTGCACTGCCCCTGACCCATTCTGTCCCAAGGGGGTGGAGTCTCACCTCCACTCCACACGGGAAACCTGTGTACTCCTACCTCTCCTACTGTATGTGATGGATTAGCATTGAAAGCATTGCATCTGATGTGTCCAGGCGACAAGATCCATCTTAATTTATCAGACATTATTTCATATCATTTCAATTCACAGCTATTTCAGTGGCATGACTAGCTTCCGTCCTACCAGTCCTGAACAGAAACAAGCCAGCCATGCATATAAGCATAAGCCAGGCTGGATCTGGCCTGGTTACACATTGACATGCCATTTCCATCAGTCCAGTGTGTATTGTTGTTCACCGCAAACTAGCTGAAAAAAGTAGTTTGCAAATGTTCACTGAATTTGAATGCACCTGGGGTTTAATGAGTCTCATTCTAAACTGTCATATTTGTACAATGTTTGTCTCTGTTGTTGTTACTAGGCCAACAGAGCAAATGTAACCTAGAAGTTCATTGTCATTGTGCAGTATAGGATATGTTAGGCATAATTATAATGTTCTAGTCTTGTCTTGTAGACAATATCGCTTGACAGCCTATCGCCATTTCCTGGAGTGGATCCTGAAGGGTGAGAGTCTCCATCACCTGACCGATGTACTGTGGAGTCCAGGAGTCCAGTTTGACCTGAGCCAACACAGAACTCATTTTTCTTTTTTAAATTTGTAATTCACATTTTCTCTGATTAAAACATATTCATATTTATGTTGGCTGTGGTTTGTTTACTAGAGTGCTGTTTCATATTGCCAATATTACAGCAGACCGGCCGTCTGGGATGGTCACACAGGGCTGATTATTCTTTAGTATTGATTAGTAACTAACAAGTAATGTTGTTCTGCATAAGTTATTCTTTATGGTATTTTACTATTTTATTAGCATATAATTTAGTCTTTTTTACTGTATGTGGGCCTGCTTATAGGCCCTGTAGCCTATGCCACTTGCATTCATTCATTTATTTATTTAAAAGGGACAGCGTACAGTTAAAATTACGCATAGGCTGCTATGACAACATATAATGCACTGTACCAGATTCTAGCTTCAAGCTAATTTGCATCTGCAGTCCCCTTGGCAGGTCAGAGTACATTAAACACAACAAGCGATACAGAATAAAAACAACATGGGAACACAGAAAATACAACACAACACAGATGCACACCGATGTTTGCGCCAGACTAGGCCTACATGATCCCATTTTCCAGGCCTAATAGCCTACATCCATCCAAATGATGTAAACAGGCCTACATTAAGTTTCTCCGAATAGTATAGGGTCAACTATTACCAGGCCTTCAACTCAGGTTGAGCTGGACACCCGATGGCCCCTGTATCGTATTGTATTTTATATTGCTAATTGTGGATGGTGTATTGTAGTGTTCAGTTGCGTGCTGTGCTGTGTTTGTTGCTCTGGACCTGTACAGCCCTTTGGTCAACCTTGGATGTTTTAAATGTGCTTTATGAATAAAATTTGAGTTGAGTTGAGTTGAACACCAGCTGCCGACCTTTCTGTCTTTGGCAGCTGGACAGATCTTGCACATCTTCCTCTTCACTTGGCCCTCATGTCTGATAACCTCCTGTGGCTGCGTGCTGGCTGTGTTTTTATTTTGTTTTTAAAAACTTTCCATTGCCTCTGTAATATGCTTTTGGAGGCGGGGCTTGCCCTCCATACGCCTCTTCATGACAAGTGAACTTTGCCCAGCTCCTTGATGAATAGCCACCATACATTGGTCACACCACCCATGTACAGTAATTAGGGTGTTGTGTAGTGACGTTGTAGGCATTGAGGATGACAACATCCAGCAGATTGTGCCAGAGTACCATGAAAACCTATGTTTTCTCTGAGCTCCTCCACATATCTCTGCTCCCCTGTCTCTCCTCCCTGTCTCTCCTCCCCTGTCTCTCCTCCCTGTCTCTCCTCCCCTGTCTCTCCTCCCCTGTCTCTGCTCCCCTGTCTCTCCTCCCTCTCCTTTCGTCGCAGGCTCAAAACTCATCTCTTCAAGAAATATTACAACAATCCTCCCTCCTAAGCACTTATTGTATTTTATTGTATTGCATTGCACTGTATTTTAGATTGCTATTCTTGCACTTTCCCTTCAGCACTAGATTATGCTCTTAGTCACTTGTTTTAGAAAGAAGATGCACTTATGAGTTCTGTCAAGTAGTAGTACATTGGCTTTTCCTGCGTTAAATGCAATTATTGTTAGTCGCTTTGGATAAAAGCGTCTGCTAAATGACTGTAATGTAATGTAATCATATGCGCCACACAGTTGTCAGAACACAATGTTGGCAAGTTTACAATTTCACCAACAAAGTAAGGCAAGTTGGAAAATTGAAGTTCAGAAGAAAAAACACCATTTTGACTGTAGTGTCTCCCCTTAAAAGCATTGAGACAAAATGCAAGAAACACATAAAAGGTAATATAAAACGAAATACAAAAAGGGCATTTAAAACAAAATGCAGGAAAAATAAAATACAGGAATAAAAGTTACAGTGCAGTGTATGAATTAATAATTATTTGATTTAATAAAAAGCAGTGGCAAAAAGAAAAGTCTTCAGTCTTGATTTAAAAGAACGGAGAGTTGCAGCAGGCCTGCAGCTTCCTGGAAGTTTGTTCCAGATATGTGGAGCATAAAAACTGAACGCTGCTTCTCCATGTTTTGTTTTAACTCTGGGGACAGAAAGCAGACCAGTGCCAGAAGACCTGAGATGTCTGGATGGTTCATAACATAGCAGCAGAACAGAAATATATTTTGGCCCTAAACCATTCAGTGCTTTATAAACCAACGGCAGTATTTTAATTTATTTTACAGACAGGGAGCCAGTGTAAAGATCTCAGAACTGGAGGGATGTTGATCCACTTTCTTAGTCTTAGTGAAGACTCGAGCAGCAGCCTTCTGAATCGGCTGCAGCTGTCTGATCGATTTTTTAGAGAGATCTGTAAACACACCGTTAGTCGAGCCCACTGAAGATAAACGCATGGACATGGACATAAATTCTTTAATCCTTGATGTATTCTTCAGGTGATAGTAGGCTGACTTTGTAATTGTCTTAATGCGGCTGTTGAAATTCAGGTCATAGTCCATGACTGCATCAAGATTTCTGGCTTCGTTTGTGGTTTTTCTCATTACTGATTGGAACTGAGGTCTAACTATTTGCTACAAAACTCTCAAACTATTTGCTACAAACTCCCTCCCCTCCCCTCCCTCCCTCCCTCCCTCCCTCCCTCCCTCCCTCCCTCCCTCCCTCCCTCCCTCCCTCCCTCCCTCCCTCCCTCCCTCCCTTCCTTCCTTCCCTCCCTCTGCTCCCTCCCTCCCTCCCCTCCCTCCCCTCCCCTCCCTTGAAACGCTGGTACTAGCCTACAGGGCAATGAAAGGAACAGCTCTCTCCTACCTCCAGGCCATGGTCAAACCCTACACCCCCTCCGACCATTATACTCCACTGGTGTGTGAGTGTGTGAATGGGGGAATGAGAGGCCTTCATTGTAAAGCGCTTTAGATAAAAGCACGATACAAGTGCAGTCCATTTACCATGCATTTACCATTTGAGTTCTGGCAAGTAGTAGTACATTGGCTTTTCCTACGTTAAATGCAATTGTTGTACGTCACTTAGGATAAAAGCGTCAGCTAAATGACTGTAATGTAATGTAATGTAATGTACCCTCTACTACCTCGGGGCAATTGGCTGCCCCATCACTCCAAGGCCCCTGTGGTCAATCGACACGGTCACGGCTCTTTTCTCTCCTGGCCCCACAGTGGTGGAATGAACTGCCGAATGACATCAGTACAGCAGAGCTGTTGTCCATATTTCGCTGCAGGCTCAAAAATCGCCTCTTCAAAAAGCACTACCAGCGTCCTACAGTACCTCTTAAACCACCTATTGTTTTTATATTACTACTGTTGCACTTTGGCTTTAGCACTAGATTATGCTCTTAGTCACTTTAGACTAAGAGAAAGGAGATGCACTTGAATTGTGGTGAATAGTTGTACACCGACTACCTATGTTAAACGCAATCATTGTGAGTCACTTTGGATAAAACCGTCTGCTAAATGACAGTAATGTAATGCATCCATTGTCTGAGGCTTCTGCAATTTCCCAACTGTCAGTCCCAAGCTTTAGGGGAATATGACAGGAAACGAATTAAGAAGTTCTGGAAGTTATCCGGCAGTCAACACCATGTAAAGAACGAGAGTTTGCATTTTCATTCAGTGTTAACCATAATATCTCCAGGAGGGAGGATAATAGAATAACGTGAATAAAACGCTTTGTCCTCTCTCCCCGTCTCCTTCACTCCCCAGGGGCCTTGATTACAAATGGCACTCTCAGGCCTCTCTGCATAATTGTAGTGCCTAGTAGCGAGGCTGCTGTTCCTAGCCACCGGTGTGATTGTTGCCTGGCTTGTGATGGCTGACGTCAGTCCTGAGAGCCTCCGGAGCCGCGCTGGCCTGGAGCTGTGTAGGAGGCAGAGGAATTATGGAGGACACTGGGGCTGTTGTGTAACTGTTAGTAACTGTTTTAGCTCACTTGTCATATGCATGTTTTGTTTGTTTCTGGTTTCTCTTTTCCAATGTTTTTGTTGTTGATGATGTATTTATTTAAATGTAATTTTTTGGTTTCATAGCGGTGGTTACTGTATGTATTGTACAGTATCTTGTACTCTGTTTTTTGTATTCCTTTGCTGCTTCACAAGGCATCTTTATTTAACTAAAGGATGAAATAAAATGAGGAATATTAAGGTATTTGGACATCTGTTAGCCGCTGTTTCTCCAAACTTCTCGCCTCCTCAACCTTGTGTAAATGGAGTGGCCATAATCAGTGGCCATTCACCCTGCTCTGCTTCCAATCAGACCTTCACTGGCCACCGGTGTGTGTGTGTGTGTGTGTGTGTGATGGGTCACCTGCCATCATGCACAGCAGAGGCATCCGGTTGTAATTTCAGTGTACTGGTCCGGGCACAATATCCACAGCGTGTATCGCAATTGCCTGTTTTGAAGTTGTAATCATCGCTGTATTATCCCCCTTTTCTATGATGCAAAAAACAGACGCAATCAAAGGATCAGCAAAAAGACACGGGTATCAAGCTGTGTTTGAGTGAGGGGAGAAACATCCTGCTGTTGTCCTGCTGTTTCCATGACGTCAGGAGGACTTTCATGTAAAGCTAAAGTCTCTACATGACAACATGGACCTACGTGTACACACACACACACACAGGCGCACGCACACGCACACACGCACGCGCGCGCACGCACGCACACACGCACGCACACACACATATAATGTTACATACAGTACATACACACACACTCACTTACTCACCCTCTCTCTCACACACACACACACACACAAACACACACACACACACACACATATAATGTACACACACATATAATGTACATACATACTGTTGTTGACTTTCGTTGTCTTTTATCATTGTCCTTATTAAGCTCTGCGTTGTGTTTTGATGACAATAAAAGACGGCCCCCAATCTCACAAAATACCACACAGTCCAGGGTTTCCTTGTTCTGATGCATCCCAAATAAATCTCTCCAACACGGGATTTGAGCGACAGCAGAAGCATGTTTATTCCAGAAGGTTTGACATACAAAAGACGATGGCTTATAGTCTAATGTACAGTTGAACTCTCTGTATGCTGTCTGGACTCAAATCAAAGCATTGGAGCTCGAGCATGGTTCTTATGGTTCAGGTGTGTCCCCCCCCCCTCGTCTCTTCTCCGATAAGACTGTCTTTCTGGTCTCTTCTGTGGCCTTGTTTTGTCAAGTTAACCTACGCTGCCTTGGCGCTAACCACAACAATTGCTGTTTGGCACAGAGTGTACCAGCCATGGAATGTCATCTTTATCTATGGTCCATGGAAGAGAGACACCGTTTCTTGCTGAGAACTCCAGCCGACAGCCATACCCAGAGGTCAATCATTATAAGTAGGAACAGCTACCAGGATCAGATAAAACCAAAATTTCTCTGAAAATCAACCAAATTCATCAATATTCATCATTGTACATACACACACACTCACTCACCCTCTCTCCCTCCCTCTCTCTCTCTCTCACACACACACACACACACATATAATGTACATACATACTTTACACACACACACACACACACACACACACATACACACACACACACACACACATACACGCACTCACATGCACGCACACACATATAATGTACATACATACTTTACACACACACACACACACACACACACACATACACGCACGCACACACACACACACACACACACACACACACACACACGCACACACACACACACACACACACACACACACACACACACACACACACACACACACACGGACTGGAGAGATCCTCATGGCCGGCTGGCTGATTGATGCGAGCCTGTAATCTCTAGACCCACCTGGACAGGGCTGATTTAGAGATTCTCTCTGGTTTTGACCTGCCTGACAGGGATCGATAAGTCCCCGCTGACACCTGCTGCCTCCGGCCCCAGCCAAGGGTCCCTCTGGCAGGCTGCTGGGATAGAAGAAGACAGGGAGAGTCAGGGGACTAGAGAGAGAATTCAACAATCGAAATGATGACTAGTGTTTGTTTTAAGACATTTTTGGGGCATTTGTGCTTTATAGAACAGTGTAGACTGACGGGAAAGGTGGGGGAGAGAGAGAGAGAGAGAGAGAGAGAGAGAGAGAGAGAGGAGGACATGCAGCACAAGGCCGAGGCCGGAATCGAACCCGGGGCGCTGTGATAAGGACTAGCCTTAACGTGGTACACGCCTTCACAGATGAGCCACCAGGGCGCCGCGGCTGATGACTAGTGATTTAAACTAATTTAGTTTTAGACTTCCCAGCATAATTCAGAGTTTTGACATTTTCTTGCTCTTTTTACGTTAGGGCGTTTAGATGATTTGCACTGTCACCTCATATACGTACTGTACACGTAGCAGTGGCACCACTTTCGGAAGCAATGATTTGAGATCACGATGCACCTCTTTTAAACATTATTCTAGATACACTTTAGTTCGGATGCAGCTCCACTCCGGTTCACAAATGATGGAACAGCAGGCTAGGAAATGGTTTCCATTACAGTAAATTGTCAGCTGCTTGACAGGTCTGAAGGACATTCTTGGAAGAGGAGACTATATGTGGCACAGGACCATAAACCAGATCAGACATTTTCATTTTGGTTGCATTTCCTCCTGCTAAAGGGTTATCAGTTTCTCACACTGGGCCAAACTGACTAATGTAGCTTCTGTCAGATGTATGCGGGTGTGTGTGTGTGTGTGTCTCTGTGTGTGTGTGTGTGTGTGTGTGTGTGTGTGTCTGTGTGTGTGTCTGTGTGTGTGTGTTGATGTTCTCCTCCTCCAGACCCCTGCATAGGCTCAGACAGATTGTATTTGAAATAATTCATATCTGTCCTCTGGGGGAGAAGTCCATAGAGATGTAGTGGATCTCTATCTACACACACATGGAGAAAATCAAGCTGAGTCACTTTTCAGACATGAAAAACAAAATAACGTCAAATCAAAGTAGATGGCTGGAGAGACAGGCTATATCTGAAGCATAACAGAACACAAGGAGGAAGAAACATTCATGCTTGGTAAAACACAAATGCCTTTCTCTGTGGTTACATTGACCTCTTACAAATATTAGTGCTACTGGGAGACTCCATCTTTCTGTTGTTTGATGGGAACCCAGTATTGTTTTGTTCCAGTTGAAAACACTGTCGGGCGTCCTCTGATGAGAACATGAACGGTAATTTGTGAACGGAATGTTCAGTCACATAATAACTTCAACACAACACAGCCCCTTCCACTCATATCATCATAATTCAACATAAAAAAGTTGCAGACTGTTGCACGATTAATAATTCAACCAAGCCTATGTCAGCTGAAATATTAATTGTAGAAAACTATGTAATATTAATTGCAGTGTGCCAAGTTAGAGGCAAACTTTGGCCTTTCCAGAAGAGATATTCTGTATCCCGCAGAGCACTGTGGGTGAGAGTCTGTCAGAGAGGGGAGGACATGCAAACAACTGGTTAACTTTATAGGGTGAGGGTTAGGGTTGGTGTATAATTAGATGAAAATGTATTGGCAGTTAGCTGAGCATCTAGAAACTACCCATAGGGGCACTGCTCTAATACAATGTCTATTATATTCTATACACTGGCTTCAATATTTCATGAGGGGTGTGTGAACAGTTTGTTAGTGATAAAAAGCTGTGGGAGAGAGAGACTAGCCCTAAGATCTGTCATTTCTGTCATAGCACCGACACTCAGGGACAGAGAGAGCGAGAGAGAGACAGAGAGAGAGAGCGAGAGAGAGAGAGATGGCAGAGATATAAAGAGAGAGAGAGGGTGGAGTGAATTAGTGGGAAAATAGACAAAAAAGAAATGCAGGTGGTAAAGGGGAGAGGATTGTGTATATGTGTGTGTGTGTGTGTGTGTGTGTGTGTGTGTGTGTGTGTGTGACAAAGAAGATAGAGAGACAATCAGAAAACGAGATGGGATGAAGGGGTTTTAAATGAATGATGCGTATCTTTGTGTATCGTTACTGTGGGTACGAAGTGGGTAGAGCAGGAAAGGTGACCGACAGGGTAATCATTCCCACAGCAGGTGCATCAGAGAAGACAAGAGCCTAAGTGAAGATTACAGTGTTTGTGTTTGTGTGTGTGTGTGTGTGTGTGTGTGTGTGTGTGTGTGTGTGTGTGTGTGTGTGTAAAGTAGGACACCCTTGTAGTGTGAAGGGAACAAACTTTTCCGACTTTCAGTGACCTCACACAAAGCAGGACAGGGCGCGACAGACTGCACTGCAGCTGCGCCTCTGATGGTCCTGCTGGTGGAGATCTGTCTCCAGACCGAGGCTGAACACCTCTCATCCCCATCCCAGTCCCAGTCCCAGTCCCGGTCCCAGTCCCCATCCCAGTCCCAGTCCCAGTCCCAGTCCCAGTCCCAGTCCCAGTCCCAGTCCCAGTCCCAGTCCCAGTCCCAGTCCCCATCCCAGTCCCAGTCCCAGTCCCAGTCCCAGTCCCAGTCCCAGTCCCAGTCCCAGTCCCAGTCCCAGTCCCCGTCAGCCAACCCAACGGTGATGACAAGTTCTGAAGAGCAAGCTCCACACGCACACAGGTAGCAAAAAGCATTCCAGAACATTCTGTAGTGAATTATTCATTCCATCCGTCTGAAGTCTCCCCTCTGTCTCTCCTCATCTCGGATGAGGGGAATGTAGCGCTGGCGGTAGATCTAATCATGCGTCTCGATGTAACGTTTGAAGCTAGGCCTGTGACCAATGGCTGGCGGAGGTTTAATCCCCGCTGAGATGAGAGGCGGAGTGAGAGATGGAGAGAGAGAGAAATAGAGAGATGTCCTCGCTTCCTGGTGGTTATTTACCAGTCTTAGTGGAAGGTCGGAGACTGTCATAAATGAATCCCACGTCCTCAAGGCTGTGGTGATACAGGCTTTGCTGAGTGCTAGCTCAGGCCAGACAGGACCCATCTCTGAGTGCTAGCTCAGGCCAGACAGGACCCATCTCTGAGTGCTAGCTCAGGCCAGACAGGACCCATCTCTGTGTGCTAGCTCAGGCCAGACAGGACCCATCTCTGAGTGCTAGCTTAGACCAGACAGGACCCATCTCTGTGTGCTAGCTCAGGCCAGACAGGACCCATCTCTGTGTGCTAGCTCAGGCCAGACAGGACCCATCTCTGTGTGCTAGCTCAGACCAGACAGGACCCATCTCTGAGTGCTAGCTCAGGCCAGACAGGACCCATCTCTGTGTGCTAGCTCAGGCCAGAAGAGGACCCATCTCTGAGTGCTAGCTCAGGCCAGAAGAGGACCCATCTCTGAGTGCTAGCTTAGACCAGACAGGACCCATCTCTGTGTGCTAGCTCAGGCCAGACAGGACCCATCTCTGTGTGCTAGCTCAGGCCAGACAGGACCCATCTCTGTGTGCTAGCTCAGGCCAGACAGGACCCATCTCTGAGTGCTAGCTCAGGCCAGACAGGACCCATCTCTGTGTGCTAGCTCAGGCCAGAAGAGGACCCATCTCTGAGTGCTAGCTCAGGCCAGAAGAGGACCCATCTATGAGTGCTAGCTTAGACCAGACAGGACCCATCTCTGAGTGCTAGCTCAGGCCAGAAGAGGACCCATCTCTCTGTCTCTGAGACATACTTATTTATCCACCCAACCAAGCAGCCAGGCAGACGGGCGGGCGGGAAGGCAACGATGCTGTAGTGTCGCACAGCAAATGTGCTTTTAAATTATCACCACTTCATAATTCATTATTTAGCTCGCATTCAGGACTTATTACAGCTACTGAATAATTCAACATCTTAATAATTCATCATGAGATAAAAATGGCTTGGGTTAACTTTGTTCACAATTAGTCAGACAGATTTGGGTAGAAACAGAGAGAGAGAGAGCGAAAGAGAGAGCGAAAGAGAGAAAGAGAGAGAGAAAGATAGAGAGAGAGAGAAAGAGATTAGATAATAAACGGCCGGAGGGTACATCCTGGAACAATGTACATCCAGGGAGGAGTAAATCGTGCGTCAATGTTTTCGGCGGCGTGTGTACGTAGGTCTGTATGTTTGTAAGATTGTGAGCAGGATTATGCAAAAACTACCACACCGATTTTCATGAAACTTGGTGGAGGGGTGTAGCATGGGTCGACTAACAACCCATTCAATTCTGATAACGAGTGGATCCGAATCACGGGCCGCCCAAACACGGCCAGGCTGGCCATTCACCTCCATTAAATTTTTGGACTATGATTACGTAAAATTTACCAGACTGCTTTACATGAAACTCGGTGGAAGGGTGTACAGTAGCATGGGCCAATTTAGAACCCATTCAAATTAGAACCCATTTAAAAACAAAACAGAGCCACAAAATGCATTCAGGGGCAGACGACTGTGCTCACTGAGCACCATTTCCAGTTATTTTCATAAATCTGTTGAGAAAACACACACACACACACACACACACACACACACACACACGCACACACACACACACACACACACACACACACATACACACACACACACACACGCACACACTGTCACCGCAGAGCGAGATTAATCTAACCCCTAGAGATCCTTCATCCATGTATTTACACAGTTGTGCTGGTGCATATGTCCCTTTTAATTATTCTTGCCTGTTAGCATAAATAACGCAGCTATGGCAGATGGTTTTGGAACAGTGAGAGAGGACACTTTACAAATGTCTCTTCTACTAGTATGTGCCTGCATTCAGCTAATGGGTTTCTATACTTGTGATTTTGAGTCCTGCGGCTATTTGATGTTCCTGTAGAGCTCATTCATTAATTTAGGCCGCAAACAAGCTGTCAGACAGAGGGGGAGGACGGGAGGAAAGAGAGTGGACATAAAAAGAGAGGCCTGAGCCATCAAACATTTCACTAGGGAGAGGTGGCGTAGCATCACACACGCATGCACGTGCTCTCTCTCTCTCTCTCTCTCTCTCTCTCTCTCTCTCTCCCTCTCTCTCTTTCTCTCTCAATCTCTCACAAGCCTCTGCTCACCCAAATGCTGCCTCGTACACCAATAACATTCCAGTAATGAGCTGATGGAGGACAAGCTTGCTGTCAGTGTGTGTGTGTGTGTGTGTGTGTGTGTGTGTGTGTGTGTGTGTGTGTGTGTGTGTGTGCGCGCATCTGTGTGTGCATGCAGTATGACGGCTGGCTTTCTTTTCCGTCATGGACATAGTTAGTCTTCAGGGTGGCTTTAACCATCTGTTTTCTGTTCCCATGAAGCAATTCAACCAGTCAATCCCCCACTGCAGGCTGTCAGCCAATCAAAGGTGATGGAACACAGTGGCACCTTGCTCTCAGCCAATCTAAACCCACGGGTGTTCCAAGGCGTGAGTGATGGCCGTATGGCTGAGATCAGAGCCATTATGTATGACTTGTGACAAAGAGTTCGAAGGCTCAAACTATTCCTCCTTGAATGTCCAGATAGCTTACGTTGCCTGACAACCAACAAAGTTCAATGAAGTAGGCTTTTGTCTCATCTTGTCCCCATCTCCAGCTCTGTCTGGCTGGGAGGCTGCCATTCCTTCTCTTTGGGGGCAGTCTAACTCTGGACTGTGATGGTAGCTGTTGAAGGAGGACGACTAGAATCCCAGGTCTTTAGCCTCTAGTGTAGCCAGCAGGGCTAGCTTAGCAATAAGAGAACATTTTACCAAACGTTTCCTCTTCTCCGCTGCTGGCTGATTGCTTTCTCCCCTCCCAGTCCTTCACCAGGGCTCAAAGGCTCTCATGATGTTGTTACTGTCCCAATGTGGTATCCGCTCTGATGCCTCTAAACGGAAAAAATGTAGGAAGCTATATAGAATCTATAGGCTCTGATTGCAGCTAACAGAGAGGCTTCCGTTGGGAGTTAAGAACCACAGGCGCTGAGATAAGCATGGTGGTCGGGCTGCGACCTTCAACTATGACCCTATGTGACGTAGTGCAATGTAGCTTTGAGGTTGAGCTGTACGCTACAATTAGAGTCAGCAAAGTCAACGCACAATACATCCAAGTTAGATACTGGTAGCCAGGCTTGAAGCGTCAGCAGCAACAGACTCCATCAGCCAGGGTTACTGTACAGTACAGTAGGTCTGAGCTATGATCTGAGTCTAAATACTGTTAGAGTAACTGAACAGATGGCACATAAAGTTGTTTGATACATTCCTGCAAAAACCAGAACTGAATTGTCACTCTGTGTTTCCAAATACCGTATACTGTAGCTCATTACCATGGGTTCTGTCTATCTGTTGACCTTTTGCTCTGCTCTTCCTCTGACTTCAACACACCCGCCCCTTCATGTCACTTCCTGCCATTCAGCGTGACTCACTGATGAATTACGTGATGAAGTGGCCTAATTACATGTGTTCTCCATCCGACAGGCCAGAGAGAGAGAGAGAGAGAGAGAGAGAGAGAGAGAGAGAGAGAGAGAGAGAGAGAGAGAGAGAGAGGCTTGACAGCTGAGCAACACTTGACAGTCCTTCACTGTTCATATGGACCTTATTTATAGAACTTACAAATTATCTCTGCCTTCCCTCTCCTCCCCTCCCCTCCTCAAACACGACTAGACTAGGGAATGGATGCCCACCCATCCACCAGTCACTCCTCTGCCCTCCCCTCTTCCTCCTCTCCTCCCCCTCTCTTCTCGTTTGTCCTTCACGGTATCTCTCTGCAGGGATGAGGGTGGCCTGACTCTCTACAGTCTCTGGGACAAAATCCCTAGGATTTAGGAGAGAATCTAAATCAGTGTGACAGAGAAAAAAACAGAAGAAAAGAAAGAGAGGCAGAAATCCTTCCCTCTTTTTCGTTGTCTCGACAGGGCCAGAGGAGTTTCCACATAAATGAGGGAACTGCATCATTTAAAATGAACTTAAAGGGATAGTCTGAGAAAAGGCTTTCATCTTTACCTCCGTGGGCTGTTCTTTCTAGACAATGAATAGACGGTGGACAATAAGTCTATGGGCGGTTCTATCGTCAAAGACAGGACGCTAGTGAGACCAATTGTGTATACTTTTATCAGACTGTTTAGGTTGACAGTCTACAGGCAGTTCACCCTTTGGGAAAGAGGGCATTTGGGCAAGAGATACCGCATCCCCATCCCATCCTGCACGGTGAGTGTGATCAGGAATCTGTTCCCCTCGTTGGAGTACCACCGCTTCGAGTATGCTACAGACACATTTTAATTGTCTGTAACGTTACACTTCGGTTAATATTAATAAAATGTATTTGAGTAGTTAACGAATCCTGCTTGATTCATTCAAATCTATCTCAAGAAGTCCCCCAGGAATAAGAAGTGATGGTAATATAACAGATCAATCAATATATCAATCGTATTCATATTCCAATACTCAAATCTGCCAACGTTTTCATAACTGTGAGATGATGTTGTTGTTTGTTACTAGGGGACAGGACAGTCATCTTGATATCTTTGAGATCATATTCATGTGTGACTGCTTGATGAGCTTTTCTCATTATTTTATGTAGGCCTATAGAGGGTAGTCTATAGAGGGTAGTCTATAGAGGGTAGCCTATAGAGGGTAGTCGATAGAGGGTAGTCTATAGAGGGTAGTCTATAGAGGGTAGCCTATAGAGGGTAGTCTACAGTCTGGCCAACAGCACAGGAGGCACCATGTTCAAGAGGAATCATTTCAATTTCAAAAGAATGATGACCAAGTAAAACAGAGATTTGTAAAATAAGGCATTTAGCCAACACTATTTAAATATACACAAATATCATGACTTTCCCTTAATTCATATTATTGAAAGAGAACCAAACATTTTATAAATAATCCAAAGTAATATGAGTATGAAGCCAAAAGATCTAACAATGTATTGCTGTCCAAGTACTTATAGAGCTGACTGTATAGCATACAGTAGGATTATTTAATATAGTCTAGATAATGTAGTTAAACCAGTAACTGAACTCCATGTAACTGTTTGTAATCGGGGTTACAAACTCATCATTACCAGACTCTGATTGTTTTTCACTGCCGTTGTTTTCGCGTTTGGAAATACATGGAGGTGAATGAGCCAAACGCGAAAACAACGGCAGTAAAAAACAATCAAGTCTGGTAATGATGAGTTTGTAACCCCGATAGTGTATTCAGTCTGTAATTTTAACTATTTTGGTTCTTGAAGTGGTGTTTTTACAGTGAACTTTTAACATTGATGTCAACGGGCACTTCCGCATCCGCACCCCCAATTACGTCAGACTGACCAATATGGCAGTTGAAGTGAATAAGGCGAATGAGAGCATCATGAGTGCTTTGAGTGATAAGCCCCTCCTCGTCTCAGGGGATGCACGCTATGATAACCCAGGTCACAATGCAACCTTTGGCACCTATTTATAGTTTGTAACCCCGATAGTGTATTCAGTTATTTAACTATTTTGGTTCTTGAAGTGGTGTTTTTACAGTGAACTTTTAACACTGAAGTCAATGGGCACTTCCGCATCTGCACCCCCAATTACGTCAGACTGACATGAGGTGAATAAGGCGAATTGTGGATAGTCCAGACATGATTGACTTCTGGTATCATAGCCCTTCTGAATGTTGTACCACTGCCTCTGTGATATAGCCTCCAAACCAATGCTGTCACACACCTCAAGGAAAGGACAGCATTAATTTCCTGTGACAAAGACTGCAGCTGGAACTGATATGTTGCACTCCATCACTCCCCTGATTAGGTCCTGTGAATGTCAGACGTAGTTGTGGCCATCCACACACTCCGTTTTCAGTCACCCCAAATCCACTTTTGGACACTGTAGGTGGCTCCACAAGGCATTCCCCACAGCCCTCCCAGTGACACATTGAAAACAGCAGTCATAGTTGTTTGTTGGAGTCTATACTCTTTCTGTCATCAGCACAGTTAGTTTCCTTCTCCTCCCCCTCCTCCTCCTCCTCCTCCTCCTCCTCCTCCTCCTCCTCCTCCTCCACATCACTTGAACTTCCATCACTTGAGGTGAAAATAAAGTCCTTTGTATTCAGGACTCTCTTCAAAGGAAAACTCTTCCTCTTCTCCCTCACTGCAGTATTGTTCAAGAGGCATTTCCTGCTGTGGTGACGAGGTTCTGGGGGACAGATGTGCAGTCTGGGTGGCTGAAGTGTTCCACAGCAGTGGAGTAGGAATGGTCGTTGATGAGCATTGTGATTTTGGCTGTGTCATCAGTTACTGTGGCTAAGTAAGTAAGTAAGTAAGTAAAACTTTATTTATATAGCGCTCTTCACAGCACGAGTGCACAAAGTGTTTTACAGTGGAGAATTAAAATAAACATACAGTTCACAAGTGCAAAAATCATGACAACATGGTGGGGGGGTGGGGTCAATAGTTGGGTTACAGATCACCAAAGGCCTGTCTGAACAGATGGGTCTTCAAGAGTTTTTTAAAAGAGTTCTCAGAAGTTGAGGCTCTCAGGTCCTGGGGTAGGTAATTCCAGAGCCTAGGGGCCGTAGCCCCAAAGGCTCGGTCACCCTTCGTCTTTAGCCTGGTCCGAGGCACCACCAGGAACCCTTGGTCGGACGACCTCAGGGACCGTCTGGAGGAGTAGGGGTGGATGAGGTCGCAGATGTAGGCAGGGGCTTGTCCATGGAGGGCTCTGTAAGTGAACAAAAGGACCTTGAAGTGGATCCTGAGGTGCACAGGGAGCCAGTGCAGGGAGGCCAGGATGGGGGTGATGTAGCACGATTACTTGGCCCTGGCGATCAGCCTGGCCGCGGCATTCTGGGCCAGTTGCAACTCGTCCACAGATGCTTTGTTTAAGCAGGTGAACAAAGAGTTGCAATAGTCCAACCTGGAGGATATAAAAGCATGGACAGACATTTCCAGCTCACCATGAGCAACAATTGACGAAGTTTTGAGATATTCCTCAGATGGAAAAAGCAGGTGCGAGTTCACGACTTAACATGATTGTCTAGATGCATAGACTGATCAAAAGTCACACCAAGGTTCCTCAGGTTGAGGCGTACATTTCCACTGAGGGACCCCATGTGATCTGCCACCCTGGTGGCAACACTGTCTGACGCCAAGATCAGGACTTCGGTCTTAGCCGCATTCAATTGAAGGTAGTTGCTCGCTCTTCACTCCTTAATGGCAGCTAGACACTCATGCAGTACACTGAGATTTTCAATCTTATCTGGTTTGAAAGAGAAAAACAGTTGGATATCGTCTGCATATCAGTGATAGGAGATGCCCTTGAATTTGCTGATTAGGAGACCAAGAGGGAGCATGTAGAGGGCAAATAGGACTGGGGCTAAGACAGAGCCCTGAGGCACGCCACAGGAGAGGGGGGCAGAGTCAGACTTCCCACTGAGCAAAGACACATCTAAAAGACGTCTTTTAGATGTCTTTTTTTTACTTTTTCGGATGTCCAAAGACATCCAATTAGGAGCCAGAATGAATGTTTTTTTTTAACGTTCAGATATTGAACCCGTTTTGCACGTCCACAGATGTCTTAGAGGGGTCCAAGCCAGACGTTTGAATATTGAGGGGTCCAGCAGATGTACAAATGGGGTTCTGGACCGACGGACGTTATTAAGACATGATCTGAACGTCTCCCTGACGTTGCGTGTTTGCTGGGTTAAAGGGACCTATGGCGACAGAAAAGCTTCTTTCTTTGAGGTAGGAGGTGAACCAATCTAGAGTGCTCCCAGTGATGCCCACCCACTCCCTAAGCCTGTCTAACAGGATGCTATGATCTACCGTATCAAAAGCTGCTCTAAGGTCGAGCAGTACCAGAACACCACAGTTACCAGAGTCTGTCGACATCATTATATCATTAGAAACTCTTAGGAGGGCAGTCTCTGTTGAGTGGTTCTGTCGAAAGCCAGATTGGAATTTATCTAAGATATTCTGGTTCTTTAGAACGGTGTTGAGCTGGTTAGCAACTACTTTTTCTAAAACCTTAGAGATAAATGAAAGCTTGGAGATGGGCCTGCAGCATCTGACAGGAAGCCCAATTTCCTCCCTACATTAGTGCCAACAGACTCATCCCTCTCTATATGATTCCAATTAATATTGTACCTGAGGTGTCAGTAATTCATTCACATAGAGGTGCTGATATGCAGTGACATGGCTCCTAGCCATGGCTGAAAATGTCAAGTGTGGACCCTTATTAATTAAGGGGCGGGCAGCTCAGCTGCTGGTCCCTTTTGTTATTAGGGGCTGGGCAGCTTAGCAAGAGACCTCAGGCCAAATTGTAACTTCAAACAAAGATGATTTTGTATTGTTTTGTTATCATCGATTTTACGAAGATACACTTAGATCAACCATACAGGCTCCATAGTTAACAGCCGAGCTTTTAACATCATCACATCAAGTTGCCCTGCTGACTGCTGCTTGGTCTCCTCATCTCTGCTTGCATGTATATTTCACAGATATAACAGTTTGTGATGCAAGACTCAAGTGCAAGTGCGCCTCTCATGTCTCAGTACACAATTTAACACATTTAACTCATTTCTTTTCAATGCTGTCACATTTAAGGTTATTAACCATCCAACATTGGTTCCATGTTGAGTTGCGACCAAATGTAGGTCACATGTAACCTCGCCCTTGGTCATGTACTGTAGCTACCCCTCTGTATTAGTTTCCACATCTAATCACTCTGTGAAAAGTTTTGTACTTAGCAGAGGTGTGGACTCGAGTTACATGACATGACACTCACAATTTTCAAAAATGTGATGATTTTAGACTCTATTTGACGATACAAAAAAAACGTACAACTCGGACATTAACACCGATGACTCATTTAGGACTTGTGACTTGACATCGGATTTCATGTTCTTGACATGGGACTTGACTCGGGACCTGCCTGTCTTGACTTGGGACTTAGGACTTGAGTGCATACTGTAGACTTGAGACTTGTGACTTGCAAAACTGTGACTTCACATCTACTCTGGTACTTAGCATCCATTGTTTCGATATTTGGTACCGAAATATCATGCATGGCACCATGCTGTCCCTCATTCAGGTGTCCATGGCATAATGCTAGCGCAATCGAACCGAATTGGCTAGCATTCAAAGAAAACTCACTTATAAAGACTCCAAACAACGGGGCGCCCCGGTAGCTCCCTGGCTAAGGTGTGCCCCATATGAAGGCTATTCCTTCGCGCGGCGGACCAGGGTTCGATTCCCGGCTCGGGTCCTGTGCTGCATGTCCTCCCCTCTCTCCCATGTTTCCTGTCTCTCTCGTCCTGTCCCATTAAAACCCTAAAAAATATCTTTAAAAAAAACAACAACACTCCAAACAAGTAAAGATCGCCAGATAAACTAAACTCCTCATCAAAGTCAGACATAACAGTATCTTTTTCGAACGTGGCCATTATTGCAATTTGTTGTGATTGTAAGAGATTAGTCCTCTCTTCTGTTTGTTGTTGTTGTTGTGAAGACTTTAGTACCAGCAAGTATCACTCTGCTTCCGTATTTACAGAGAGCCACATACTGTAGGTCCAAACAAACAAATGGGTTCAAAAATAATATAAAAACTCAAATGAACCCCCTGGTGCACTGTGGAGTGTTCAAGTGAGCTTTCTTTGAATGCTAGCCAATTCGTCTTGATTGCGCTAGCATTAGAGTGTTGTGAACGCCCGAACGTGGGAGAACATTTAAGCTGAAAATTATCATCAGTCAAAAACCTTAAGGGTAAGTCGAACATGAGGCCCTTGTTCAACAATTCCTGACTATCCTTTCAAGTACACATTCCTGATATTGTGTTACTGTAATCATACTAAAAGTAGGCCTATACAGTACTGTACAGTACTAGTTCTGATACCCGTTGGAGCAGTATGGACACCAAAACACTGTACATCTTTCCCTCCAGCCTAGCCCATCCAATGAACTTTTATTTGCTAGTTCTGATACCCATTGGCACAATCAGTAATTTTATTTAGTCCATTATGCCCTTCTCTCTCCAAGAACATAGCGGACATGTTGTATTAGGCAATAGCCTAAGTCCCGTCTGAATGCAATCTTGGTTTGGCATATTGTTTGCAAGCAAGCTAGCTACTACTATTGGGTGGACAATAGAGCACACCTAATGTTGGTCAATAATTCTACATGCACTGATCAAAAATAATTGTAGAGCAGGCTGGATGAGGTAATAGTTTCCCTGTTTGTATCAGGGCAGCCTCACTAAAGCTGCAGCTCCTTGCAGCTAAAGAGCGGGCAAGACAACTCTATAGTATAGTTGGAACGCTGGGGGCGGGGTTGTATTCAGAGCAGTATTTCTATTGGCTGGTGTATTCTATGCTAATATTAGCCAAAATATCATGTCATGACCTGCCTGGGACCCCTGCGGATACCCCCGGCAAATATGAATACTGTCAGGCCGGCGGGGTCCGAGGAAAGTCCGGATAGAGGGACAGACAGATGGACAGTGGACAGACAGGCCGGGTAGCTCTATTATAGTATAGATATGCAAATACATTCTGCCTGAGTGTGTGTGTGTGTGTGTGTGTGTGTGTGTGTGTGTGTGTGTTTGTGTGTTTGTGTGTGTGTGTGTGTGAGAGAGAGAGAGGGATAGAGGCAGAGAGACAGAGAAAGAGAGGAGGGTGGCGTGCTGATGCTTGTTTTTTTATATCTGTGTGTGTGTGTGTGTGTGTGTGTGTGTGTGTGTGTGAGTGAGTGGGACATCACCACTATCTTCCTTCAGAGTGTCATCCTTCTCTCCTCCCAGCAGCAGGCTCAGGTAGTATCTCGTCTAACTGTATGAGAGATGGAGAGCCTGACGGGGCGAGGCAGAGGAGGAGGGGGGGAGGTGAGGGGGAGGAGGAGGAGGAGGAGGAGGAGGAGGAGGAGGAGGAGGAGGAGGAGGAGTGAAAACAAGCCGCTCCGCAGAGCTGGGGTCATCAATTTGAGGAAAGCTCCACAGGTTACCTCACCACAAAGACATCGCCTAGAGCCATGGACCAGCTGGAGCAAAAGGGGAGAGAAAAAGCTTGAGCAACTACTGTACCTGGAGACCAGCAGAGCAGACCAGCAGAGCAGACCAGCAGACCAGCAGAGCAGACCAGCAGACCAGCAGACCAGCAGAGCAGAGCAGACAGCAGTACTGATTTCCTAATAATATACAGCTGGTTTGTGACTCAGTGTCTGGACCCATCTGTTCTCTACCAGTTATCTATTATTTGAAATATAACAGGTTACATCAAAAATATTTTATATTTCATCATATTTTTTTGATTTCAAAGACTTGGGAGCTATTTTCAGCTATTTAAGTCATCTCCAGAAAACAGTAACATTCAGATTGAATAGTGAGAGCACTTTAGTAAGTAAGTAAGTTAGTAAGTAAGATGTGGCTGCAGGCTAGGACACAATCAGAGTATTAGGAAACAGGAGGAAACAAAGTTATCCGTCATGTAGAGGGAACACTTATGCTAATTAGGAGCTAATCCCATGGATGCACTCAGAATGAACCTGCCTGGTCCTGGGGCATAGCTTCCCTCAGGGCTGTACCAGTGTCAGCTTCCCCTGCCCCAAACCCCTGGCTAGACAAAGTTACTTCTACTGTATGATCTGCTCTGGGATTATTTACTAGTCTAGTCTTCTATCATAAAGAATATATTCCCTTTGTTCTTTTCAGTGTGCAAGCCTTCCTCCATTTTTCATTATTCCTAGGTTTCCTAGGTTATCCTGGTTTACTGTAGAACTGAACTGACCTGCAACATTCATTTAATCAGAACGCAAATATACACATGACGCCTAATCTCAGGGGACTATGATGAGTTTATGTTCATTTTAATATATTAAATAGATTACTTAATTAGTGATTTATCTCCATGCACAGGTCAAGCCTAGCAATACATCTATGAACATTGAATCTCCATGCCTGAATTCGAGCCAGTTTTAGCCTTTAATTATCTAGGCCTATAGGATTTGCACAGCATGTACATTTTCTAAGACTTGATTGTCCCCAGGCAGGGTTGTGACTGTTGGCCAGGCAGCCAAGCTGAGGTTTGCCCTCATTTACAGTTCTGGAACCTGGTGACAGTCACTTCGTGGAGACATTTTTGTTATAGAAAATGGTCGGTGAATACTTAGTGTTTCACTTTATTAGCTGAACCTTCGGTCTCTTACACCTTCAGAGCATACACACTTTTGTTAATAAAATATGTTAATTTTGTTATCAAAACATGGTAATTTTATAAGAAGATGAGTCAAAGTCGCCTTGGGCTAATCCAGTGTCTCTGAAGTGTCAGGTCGTGTAGCCCATGCCCTCATGCATAGCTGAATCCTGCTGTTGAGCGTTCTAATTTCTTTCTTTCTATTATGCATAGCCAATTGTACCTTTCACCTTCATTTGTAATTATATATATATTATAGACACTCCACATTCCTCCCAGTCTCTGCCTGGACCACTAGTCCTCACTGTGGCCCAGATGAAGCTGTCCTTCGTCTTCATTAATGGGGTATAATGGTGTTAAGAGCTGCTCTCTGTTCTGGATGTAGCTCTGTTTAAAGCCCACAGGGCCCTGAACGGCTGGATTCAGCCTAGATTCTCTGCAGTTTCCCCTGATTCCAACGACCTCACCTCTAAAGAGGACACACACGCACGCGCACACACACAAACACACACACACACCCCTGCCCCTTATATCATAAGTTGCGTCAAAAAATATTTGAGAGATGTAAAAATATTGATTTGATGTGGTTGAGCAATGCAGAGAGACTAAAATGGATGTTTGATCATAGGGTATTTGCACTTGCAGAATATTTAGAGAAAGCTTGGGACAAACGAACAAAGATAACTTATATGTGATGCATTTATTTAGGATTCTGAGGAAAGACTGTTATTTATATTTATTTATGTTCTGCTATTGTTTGGTGTACATTGCGTAGCTTACAAACCGTGAGAAGTGTATGTAATATAGTTAATTATTGTTTATTGTTTATATACTTTCATTCATTCATTCATTCATTCATTCATTCACACACGCGCGCACTCTTGTTCTGTTTATCTACAGTACTTCTATAGTTATTTCTATCTTTCCTTTGACTTCCCCTGTTCCTTAAAGTGCTCAGATGGAATAATTCGATCTTGGAGCTATTCTGCTGCTTGGCATGTTCATTATAGCATGATAATGGCAAGATGTACAGTACCACTGTAATAGCCCGGGAGAACAAACTGTTCCTTGGTCCGTTACAGTTGTACTAAACAAAATATAGGGTTCATTTCAGAACCATGTAGCTGAGCGATCACTGGAACCTCACCCTCCACACAATGAACCTGGACAGCACTTTAGATTGCACATTACAGCCGCCATATAGACCGAATGCATTAGAGAGCGAGTGTCAAGACCTGGACTAATACCGGATCCTATTATTGTGTGTGCGCATGCGTGCCTGTGTGCCCTTTCGACCCCTCCGCCCCTCGAGACCAAGTAAGAGTTTAGGACAGGGGAAGAGGCTAAGCAGATAATAGCACTGGGACCACGGAGATTTGATGGGAGGGAGTGATGGATGGAGGCAAACGAGAGAGGTGTAGAGGCAGGTGGGGGGGGGGGATAGAGGAATGAATGTAGGAGCGATGGGAGGGGGGGGGGGGGTTGGGGAGAGGGGGGGAGACCCGAGGCACGGAGAGCGAGGGGGAGGAGACAGGGAGGGAGGTTTGGAGGAATGGAAATGTCATAGGAGGGAGTGAGAGCCATTTACTTCTGCGCTGTGTTATTACAGTACTGTATGTGCTTGTCATATAAATGACAAGTTAAACGGTTCGTTCGGGCTGGATATGGCCTATTTGGTTCAGCAGCGCCTTCAGGAATATATTCATGAGGTGAAAGGTATAAAGAGCCCCATATATAAGCTATAAAAGACCTTAAGGTACAAAGTAAAAGGTCCTGAAAAGGGTAAAATATGACAGCAGGCAGGGAATTGTATTTGTCTGGTATTTTTTGTGCAGTTTTTTAGTTGAGCACATTGTTCTGGTTTGTTGATCAAGTGAGTAGGTAGTGGTGCTGTCTCAGGGAGAAAGCAGTGTGCTTCTTAGTGTGTGTGTGTGTGTGTGTGTGTGTGTGTTTGGACTTTGTCCAGATAGAGACCGGAGGCAGGCGGTGAGCTGCTCCAGTGCACAGCCTGAGAGAAGTGATGACTTGTCTTTGAAAGTCTTTGGAAAGCCATTTTAAAGTTTCCGTGAAATTAAGTTGCATCTGCTCTCTCCCTCTTCCCTTCTCTCCCATCTCTCAGCCTCTCCCCCATCATCTCTCTCTCTCTCTCTCTCTCTCCCTCTCTCTCTCTCTTGCCAGTACTTTCCTCTGTTGGTAAACAGTCTCATCCATCACACACCTAGCTGTTTATGCATGGTGCTAGCTTACCTCTATCCCAGCCAATTGCTGGCCTATTTTTTTCCCACAAAGCTGACAGCTTCACCGGAGATGGGTTAGAGTCCCCATGAAGAATCTTGCTCCAAAACTATCATTAGACCGTCACTCACGTGTGACATGCCAGGAGATGATGATGATAATGATGGATAGAAAGAGAGTAATGCGCAAGGGATTGTTAAAAGGTAGTGCATTTATTACCCAGAAGTCATTTCAGACAGTAACCCTCTATGGTGATTATGAATCCATAAAAAAAAAAATGCCTCCACAGGTTGCTGCCATACAATACACTTATGAGATGGCACACCATGCAGAAACCTTCTATTCCCTTTTGAAGCGTAGAAAAACAATTGCGGAAATTGTATATACTGTAAATGCTGTGAACTCTGTAGGTCACCAGACAAACAACCTGATGGAATATTGATTTCCTTGTGACTACATTCATTGCAACATAAAACTTTAAAAGAAAAGTCCCATCCACTCTCTTCACAGCTGCACTGTGCATGAGCAGTGACATTTTCAACATATTACTATCCTCACTGTAGATGGGATCCATTCACTGGGTCTCCACGCCTCAGAGAACACAAATAGGAGCGCTTGATTCGGACCATCGCTCGTTTGCGGCGGTTTGTCCCAACATTTCACTGCAGCGACCCGGCAGTGATGGCCTGCTGGCGAGCCTGTAGTCTGTCTGTACAGGAGAGGCACGTAGAGGCAGCTCCATCAGCAGGGGGCGGAAGACTGCCATTTTATGTGTGTGTGTGTGTGCGCGTGTGCGTCTGCCTGCTGCCCACATGAGTGCCTGGCCTGCCTGTGTGCCTGCCTGATGTGAAGCATGCAGAGATGTGAAACACGGTAAATTAAGAGTCCTCCTCGCTAACAGGCATGCGTCACACTTGATTGTCTCAATCCAAGGATGAGGATTTCACAGTTTGCTGAGCTTGGCTTGTCCCCGATGACCTGTTTTACTGAGGGAAGTGAATACATATCAAATATATCTTTATCCTGCAGGGGGGATGATGAGGTGAACGTTGACAGTAGAGGTTTGGAACCATGATGAGATAAAGGATCCACTTGAATGTTGACTTTGAAGATGTCCTCTTGGCATAATGGCTGTCACTTGGGGATTTGAGAGTGGATGATGAGGGTTCGATCCCAGTCCGTTCTTCTGATCGTGCCATGCCATCAGAGAGATAATCAACTGGGACATCAAACGTAGCACGCTCAGAGAAGTAGCACACTGAATCTAATCCATTATATTGGAATTTACATGAATAGAAAGATTAAAAACACAAGCCAAACAATCACATTGTACTGTAGCTATTCCTACCGAGAAAACTTGACTAAGCGATACATTAGGTTTCTGCAGTGCTAGTGTATTTGACTCCAAAATGATATATTGATTTTATTATTTACTCTCTCCCGCCCTCTCTCTCTCTCTCTCTATCCCTCTATCTCTCTTTCTCCCTTTCTCTCACACACATACTGTACACCACTCTTTACATTTTTGTGTCTGAGTGGTCGTTTTTCATTCTACGATATGAGGGTAAACTATTTCCCTCATCTATTAATTCATGAGGAGGCGAAGGAGGCAGTGTGCGTGAGAGTGTTAAAACAGACAGCTTGGATTAGCTACAGCTCTGTGGTGGATGAGCTGTCTGCACAGCACAGATGGGCACACCGCCTCATCTGATAGCTACCCCCACAGCACACGCACAATGCATTATGTACCCTAAACACTGTACATATAGCATATACGTATAAATAATATTTTAATCTGTCAGTGTGTGTGTGTGTCTGTGACAGGCCTATTTCCCCGGCTGACTGGAGGATTGAGCGAAAGTGGACGCAGGCGCTCTGCCGCTTGGGGATAAAACTGTGTTTGTGTTTTCCTACACTTTGCTCCTCAGCACCAACGACTGAATCAAGCGTGACAGCCGGTGGCATGCAGATTAGATGCGTGATCACGATTCACAACATTGAGCTTACTAGCGGCGTTGGAGTTAGCGCAGTGCAGCGCAGCACGACTCTCATGGCTAACTCCAGGCTTTGTCATATCTCAGCAAGGCAAAAGGCAAATACAGAATAACAAAAGGCAATGATACAGAAAGATAATATGTCTCTGACTGTTTGCCTCGCAGTGGCAACCACTGAGAAAGTCTCTTTGGATGCATCTACCTAGAGCGGGTTGAGTGCTAGACCTTGTCCAGGGTGGCATACTATTTGGCGGCATACTATTGTGGGCTGTATGGGTATACTGCCTCGCCAGGAACCATTCATTGGTTGACTTTTGTCACTCGATCTTCAGTAATATTATTTCGTTACTCACCAAAGTGACTTTTGTTACTGTCTGCGGTACCGTACAGATACATTTTATTTGGTTACTGAAGTGAATTTTGAAAGATGAACGCCTTTTCTCTGAGGTGGCTATTACTGTACACTGTACCTTTTACTGTACACCAAAAAGATCTCACATCCTGTTTCGTTGGAGAGAGATCACGTGATCAGGGTCGCGAAGCCAGGCTAGTGGATATTGCAAAAAAGCTATTTAGCTATTTAAGTGCAAAAAAGTGCTTTTTATATAAAAGGTAGGGGCTGCAACTGTAGCCATCTCAGAGAAAAGGCTTTTATCGTTCAAAAACTGTCTTCAATTCGATGAGTAGCAAAATAATCATGTATTATCTACAGCTATGGTAATGTAGGCCGAGTGACAAAAGTAAATGGCGCAATGAATGGTTCCTAGCAGGGCGGTATACCAGGGTATGTGTTTATATATATATATATGGCTATACTACTGTATAGCCCTGAATAGTAGCTATGCCGCTCTGGACCAGGTGTAGTTGACTGCCTGACTATGTGGTGTCAGAACAACAACCTCCACCTGAATGTCTAGCTGAATGTGTAGCTGAATGTCTAGCTCGGGAGGTAGAGCAGGCGGCTGGGGATTGCAATGTCCCCAGTTCGCTCCCGGCGCTGTGCCAAAGTATCCATGAGCAAGACACTGAACCCTAAAAATTGCTCACATGCGTCATGGTAGTGCTAGTACTGTCGCCTCACAGCAAGAAGATCTCCGGGCCATTCTGTGTGCACTGTTTGCATGTTCTCCTTGTGTTCACAAGGGTTTCCTCTCAAAAGAACCCAATACGAAAAACATGCAGAATCTAATAATAAAAACTTTATTTGAATAGCACCTTTCATACAAATAAATGCAGTTGAAAGTGCTTTACAACACAGATTTACAACACGTATTTATGCACGGAATGCTTCACATGAAAATAGACAAAATAAACCAAAACAGGAAAATTAAATGGAAGATAGAACACATCTAACTTTACCCTAGGTTACTTCATCATGCAAAGCGACGGGTGAACAACAGCTAACCTTACAACAGCTAACCTTTACCTAGGTTACTTTGTCGTTCAAGGATCTAATCCCACAGTACTAGGTTGTAAACGCACCAAATAATCTTACATTCAACCCGCAGTATCGCCTGTGAAGTTGTTTGGATCAGCAGTTATCGACGGGCGCGGGTGCAAGTAAAAAGTAGTTTTGCGTGGAAGGATACACCCCTGTCCAGTGCTACGGTCACCCCCACACCAAGAACCATGATACCAAGGACGGCTGGGCTCTTCCTCCTGGTAGCAGGGACTGCCAGGTCTGCCCAACGAACACAAAACAAAAGGTATATAACACTGATTTTGACATTCCGAGGACCAACTCTCTCCCATATGGCAACGCACATAGTCTGCCCTGAGTGAACTCCACACTCACTATTTCAGCATTGCTGCTGATTAGCTGATGGGTGCCAGCTGTTACTATTTCAGCTTGGCTGCTAATGAGCTGATCGGCGGTGCCTGTTAGCTCTCGTGGGAGCAGGGAACGGTCTGTTAGGCGCCACCCACGACCTGGCCGTGAGATGGCCCGGAGCGCTGTCCGGGTGCGTGGTGCTGAAGTTAGTCCTGTTCTCTCAGGGGTTGCCACACTGTCTTTCTGAACTTCCATGTATGTCTCTCTGTTTTTCTTATTTATCTGTCTGTCTACCTGCCTGTCTGTCTACCTACCTGCCTGTCTGTCTACCTACCCGCCTGTCTGTCTACCTACCCGCCTGTCTGTCTACCTACCCCCCTGTCTGTCTACCTACCTGCCTGGCTGTCTGTTTTTCTGTCCTGTCCACCTGGGTGGACCTGTTGACTGTCTGTCATTCACTCCTGTGTGGCGGGTTTACCCATCCTCCCCTGCTGCTTTTTTACAAGTCCTCCTCTCCAGTCTCACTGGGAGACTTTAATGGGTGACTCAAGTATACAGTGGAGTCTGGTCCCTAGCTACTCACCACACTGTAGCCAATTCTCCCACTAGAGCACAATAGTCTGGTCTCACATTCCAGCGAACAAAATCGGTCTGCTTTATTTTATACACTCTCTCTCTCCCTTCGCCTCTCTCTCACCCCAGCCCACTTCTTCCATCTTTCCTTCCCACTCTCTCTTCTCACCTCCGCCCCCTCCCCCCCTCATGGCTTTTCACACATAATGTACTTGCAAAATGAATTTTGCTCTCAACCATACAACCAGCACAAAAGATGAAGCCCGTCTATTGTCTAACAGCCCTCTGCCTGCACAGCCAAATGCACATCCATCTAATTTGCTCTCCCAAGTGTGTGTGTGTGTGTGTGTGTGTGTGTGTCGTGTGTCTGTGCACAGTATCTGTGTTTGTTTGTTTGTTTGTTTGTTTGTTGCTTGTGTCGTTGAATACGAGTGTCGTCGAACACAATACAGTGCATTACAATACACTACGGAACAAAGAATGAATGGCTTGATGAACCACATAGTCATGTAAATTCTCTATCCAGGGAGCAGTCCTGGTTCTGTGCCAGTTGGAAACTATAGCTCTCCATCCATCTAGTATAATTTCAGTGGAACCATGGTAACTGGTGGTGGGGGACAAAATCTGACGTTGTTTTTAACTGCAACAAGCAGCTCTATAGCTCAGTCAGTCGGGCGGGCGGGCGGTTTGGGTCTAGCTGCACACGTGCCCTGCGCATGCGTATACGTGGGCGCAGCTATTGCGAGTTTGCCCTTGTTTTGCACAGATGCAGTTTTGCTCGCGGTCTCTCACCAACAAAGGAGAAAAAAGACAAATAAAGCTTTGATTGATTGATTGATTGATTGATACAGCCGCGTAGGAAGATGTCCCCCCAAAAAAATACTCTTGCAAAATTTCTATGTAAATGTCCCCCCCCCCCCCAAAGTTGGATACAGATCACCGCCACTGGTGACAACACATGCAGGCGAGCCTATGGCCCTCTCACGCAGAGAGCCTGTCTATCCTGTCCTACAACCGGTCCGATTGACATCGGATCCTGCTCTCCACAGTCAACGCCCAGGTGAATAGCGCAACTCCAGGGTGGGTCTTCCAGAAAGAGGGTTCAATAAAGTCTCGAGTCTAACCCTGAAGTCTGAATTACTTTATGCTGAGATTGGGAACGTTGAGTTTTCGGTTCCAGAATTGTGGATCGTGGCCGATCTGAGTTTGCGTAATCGACCCTGAACAGGTAGAGCTTGAGTTCGGCGCGTGGATGAGAACTAGAGTAGGCCATCATCAGTAGAGCACGGACACCATGATTCACCATGGCAACCGATGAGAAAAAAAAGCTTGTCCTACTTCACCCCACAGGAAACAGGCTTTTCTGTTCGGTTTCCACCGGGGGGGGGGTTGATTACAGCTCTGTCAGCATGGGTCTCCCTGATAGGGATCGAAACACACACACACACACACACACACACACACACACACCTTCTGTCTTCTGCCCTCGTTTCCCCTGAACCTATAGGAAAGGTTTTCTTCACGCGAGGAAGCTTTTTCCACTAGACTCAGGGACACACAACGACAGCCTGCAGGGATCACCTTGCTTGTCACACTGTGTGTGTGTGTGTGTGTGTGTGTGTGTGTGTGTGTGTGTGTGTATGAGATGGGGGCTCCTGTCAGCTTTTTCCATCCCCCATGCGCGCCACCTCTTGGCTCTGCATACAGAAAACAAAGGAACAGCATGTCACCTACTGTACCCAGACTAGCACTGTACTCTCAGCATAGCATCTTAATACAAGTGCTCTGCCTCACTAGACTCCCTAATCCTGGGACACGTCCTCGTACACACCACCACCTCCGGGGGGCGTAGCACCCTGAACCCAGTGCCACTTATGCCCAGAGAAACGAGAGTGAAGCCCCAGCGTGCCCTCCTATCGACCCGGGTCCCTTAGCGTTCCCCCAGGACCAGAGGAGAAAGCCGAATGTATTGATCACGTTACCTGGGCTTCCCTTTTAATCTCAGCAAACCCACACACGCACACACCTCTCTCAATAATTCATACACAGCCACTTAAAAGCTCTGCAGCCGTAGCTTTGGTTACAGATGGCAGCCGTGATTGGTTATCTGTGTGTGTGTGTGTGTGTGTGTGTGTGTGTGTCCACAGGCTGGATGCCTTAGCCCCTAGAACTACACCTCCCGTGACCCCTCCCTGGACTGCGGGTCTTGAGAGTGATCGCACGTCGGCTGATCGATCGCACCTGAGCTACGATAAAGACCAGGCCAGATGGAGCTCTGGGGTGGGGAGAGAGTAGCCTCCTAAGACCATCTTTAACGAGCGAGTTCACATTCGGTTTCACTCTGCAGATCAATCTGGCCTTCCCCCAACACACACACACACACACAAACACACACACAAGTAACACACACACACACACACGTACACAAATAATCAATCACACACACACACACACACACACACACACACTCACACACACAGACAGACACACACACACACGCACAGACACACACACACACACACACACACACACACACACACACACACACACACACACACACACACACAAATAACCAATCATGACTGTCATCTGTAACCAGAGCTAATGGCTGCATAGCTTTTAAGTGGCTGTGTCTGAATAATGAGAGAGGTGTGTGTGTGTGTGGGAGTGGGGGGGGTTACCTGAGATTAAAAGGAAAGCCCAGGTAACGGGATCAATATATTCGGCTTTCTATTGCCTTGACAGACTAACTAGTTCAGCCAATCAGCGTAACAAAACGTTTGCTGAATCCAGTTGGAACTCTGTACATAGCCTACTCTTGTGCTTGTTTAATTGTTATTATTGAGTCTATTTCTGCAATACTGCACTTGTGGCTGTGTTTATTCTACCAACGTTAATGTTACTGCTTGTTGCTTCGGGGGACTGTTTTGTCACAGGAACCAGTCAGGGGTGATGAATTTGGCTGATTTTCAGAGAAATGTAGTTTAATCTGATCCTGTTAGCTATTTCTGATTATGATTGACCCCTGAGTATGGCTGTCAGCCGGAGTTTTCTGTAAGAAACGTTGTCTCCCTTCCGTAGACTTATGAAATAGAGATGACATTCTTAGGGCTGGTACATTCTGTGCCAAACAGTAATTGTTGTGGTTAGAGTTAGAGCTGGGCGCCGAGGCGGCGTAGCTTATCTTGACCTCGCAAGGCCAGAAGCCACATGAGTGACCCGACCAGTCCAGTCCAGACCTGATCGGGGAAGAAGGGGGGTGGAACGCCCTCGAACCATAAGAACCGTGCTCGAGCTCAGATGCTTTGATTTGAGTCCAGACAGCCATGCAGATAGGTCAGCTGTACATTAGACTAAATACCATTGTGTTTTGTATGTTAAACCTTCTGTAATAAAACAGCTTTTGATTGTCGCTCAAATCCCGTGTGGAGAGATTCATTTGGGATACACCTGGAAAAGGGACACTGGACTGTGTGGTATTTTGGGTGAGATTGGGGGCCGTCTTTTATTGTAATCAAAACACAACGCAGAGCTAAAGAAGGACAATAATAATAAAAGACAACGAAAGTCAACAGGGGTCATGTTCTACTGGGGGACAGAACAGCAGTCAGAACACAGTCCCTGATTGGCCCGGTCAGGATGGTCTCATGAGGGGACAGGGGACAGAGGCCGCTAGAAGGGCTGCCATGTGTCTCTTCCCACCCAAGTTTGATTTTGCTGGA
>NC_140235.1:5174502-5214502 GCF_949987555.1 Borostomias antarcticus
TGCCTGACACCTGTCTCCACTGACCCAGACAAACACAGAGCACTTAGTCGCTGAACAAACGGCAGCCGTGACAGTGCTGATCTCCGGCTCGGCAGACGGTTGGCTAAAGTTTCCCGGACGAACCGCCAGGGATCGCCGCGCGCTGCTCTCAAAGTTTGGCCCTCTGTGGGCTGCAGGGCTGCAGGAAACGCGTCCCGTCACACATTTGGCTGTCTCAGCCCCTCTTAATGAGATTTTTCATCCTGATGAACGAGGATTGCTGACCTACTGGCTGAGAGAGCCTCATATAGCTGGCTCGATGGCGCGCGGCCCTCCCTTCTCTTCATAGGGCTGTTAGTGCGTACCAATGGGCATCGAGGGATAGGAGGGTGCGCGACCTCCAATTGCTTTGTGCTCGCTCACAGCCAGAGTGTGGATTTCTGGGCCTGTTCACAGGGATCAAGTGTCACTCGCGGGTGCACAGTGACACACCCGCTTGTCAACCACGCGAAGAACGCGGCCGTCGCATGTGCTTATTCACACGCCAGGCTAGTTGCTATGGCTCAGGGCGGGCCAAGACAGTGAGAGAGTGATGCTTCCTGACTAAAGCGCATGTGTGTGTGAGTGTGTGTGTGTGTGTGTGTGTATGTATGTGCGCCCCGGGGGTATTACAATCAACTGTTTATTTATGGTTTAATATCCACATGAATGACCTCCACGACCCCCCCCCCCCCCTACCTCCACCACTCTCTCTCTCGCTCTCTCTCTCTCTCTCTCTCTCTCTCCACAGTGCTTCACAGCTGCAGTGCTCTATCAGTATTCAATCAGTATTACTGCATCAGTCTGTCTACTATGCAGACTGTACAGTATAATTTCACTCCCCTCTACGGAATAAGCCATTCTGAATATGAAAAGGTTTTCTTATTTCGACACATCCAAACCTCTGCGGTTCTCTTAAATCACCGAGCACCAGGCCATCGGGAGGCAGTTCTGGGGATATTCAGTGGGGCGGAGCAAATGCTTCACACAGCAATCTCTGGGCTGAGGGTCCTGCAGAAGAGGGGCTGGAGGGCTGGGCACGTGGGGGGGGGGTGGGGGGGGGTGCGTCAGTCATCCCAGAGAGACAGTTCTTGGCCCACAGAGTTATTTGCTGTGGTGGAAGAGCTGGGAGAGGAGAGGAGAGAAATGGAGCAGTGTGTTCCTCCAGGCCACCGAGATGGAGGCATGATTAAGGGCCCACGCACACACACCAATTTACTGTACAAACCCATCTATGTTTAAGATGCACAAACTCAGTCATTTGTACTGTAACGCATCAGCAATACGAGGTTGACCGAAAGAACGAGATCACGGATACAAGCGGCCGAAATGAGTTTTCTCCGGAGGGTGGCTGGGGTCTCCCTGAGAGATGGGGTGAGAAGTTCAGTCATCTGGGAGAGACTCGGAGTAGAGCCGCTGCTCCTTTGCGTCGAAAGGAGCCAGTTGAGGTGGTTCGGGCATCTAGTGAGGATGCCTCCTGGGCGCCTCCCTAGGGAGGTGTTCCAGGCGTGTCCGTCTGGGAGGAGGCCGCGGGGTAGACCCAGGACTAGGTGGCGGGACTACATCTCCGCACTGGCCTGTGAGCGGCTAAAGATTCCCCAGGCAGAGCTGGTTGATGCTGCCAGGGAAAGGGATGTCTGGGGCCCCCTGCTGGAACTGCTGCCTCCGCGACCCGACCCCGGATAAGCGGATGAAGATGGATGGATGGATGGATGGATGGATGGATGGATGGATGGATGGATGGATGGATGGATGGATGGATGGAAGGCATCAGCAATACAAGGTTGAAACCCATTCACACATAATATACACATGAAAAATACACAAGCATTCTCAATTGGAAAACAACAAATGTCAACACCTTACTGTACTGAAGACATAAACATTGATTTATTTAGAGGTGGGAAGATTGTGTTGAGAGCATTGAGACAAATGCATGATCCTTTGGCAGATGTCCGTGGTTTACAGTCTAAATCGTGAAAGACATGCACTTGTGCTGTTTGACAGCGTCAGTAATGCAAAATCATTCAATATAAATATTGTATGAGTTTGAGGCCTTTTGTTTTGTAGTCTTCATTTGACTAAGTAGACCTTGGGGCACATTCTGGAGTACTCCATCAATCAACTAAATAATGCATGATTTCAATATTTATTCATTCACCTTCACTATTTATGCAAAAGAAAGTCGATTTATATAGGCCTACACTTTTTTTTTATACAAAAAAATAGAATATCATGGAAAATTTGTTTTATTCCTTTCAAAAAGGGAATAGATTATAGATTCATTACAATATTAATTACAGTGTTGCAAATATATTGTTTAACTTTGCATAAGTTTGGCTTTGGTTGTAGTGCTTGTTTTTTTCCCCCGTGCCATAGTATTTTTCCTGATATCGTTTTTTCCTCTGCCTCTTTCCAGATCCCGGATTTTCTAGCCCAGCCGAGTCACCTGCTGCTATCCTTACCCAGCCCAGTCCTCACTTCATGTTTTTTGTCTGTTTTTTCACCGTTTGCTATTTTTGTGTGATGGCTGTAAGCCGACACACCATGAAGAGAGAATCCTATTTGTCGCTCCCTGCCTCCTTCCAGCCAGTTGTTGACCTGCAGTTCTATGTTGCTACCACAAGAGGCAGTGGTCCCAGAACATCAAAACAAAAAGACTCCCAGATTTCCCAGGGCAGCGGTGGCCGAGTGGATAGTGCGCTGCCTATCACCGTGAAGGTTGTGAGTTCAATCCTTGGTGTGGACATACCAAGGTACCATGACATATTTTGTCACTGGATGTTATAGAAGTTATGTAACGGTTAATTATAAAATAACCTCTGCAAAATAACAACTTATGGCTACTTTTAATGTGTACGTCTGTATGTTTAATAAAGCTTTAAAGAAAAGTTTCAATCAAGACTTGAGTATTACCTATTCTCTTGAGTACTATGTTTACAATTGTTCATTCAGGATATTATTACAATTGGCCTTTTAAGGCTGCCTACACTTAGGTTACTTAGCTAAGAACCATTTTAATTACAATTTACTTCTAAGGGCAAATCCTTTACTTTCATATCTTCATATCAATATAAAATCAAGTAGATGTCCAAATATCCCACTGTGTTGTGCAGATAATAACCCATCTGTGTGCAGACCTCTCTTCTTTCTTCAAAAAACTAACTTTTCCATGATATTCAAATTTTTTGGAAAGGATCACACACATATATATGTATCTGTGTATATGATATATGATATGTGTGTGTGTATATATATATATATATATATATATATATATATATATATATATATATATGTATATATATACACACACACACTTTGCAAAAGACACATTTCTGAATGGTATCTTTGTGTTGGCAAGATTTTGTTTGCAGATGTCCAGGCCCATTGTGAAACTGGACTGATTGTTGGGGATCAATGGGGAGCCTTGGTGTTAGAAGTCCATGCGTTACACAAGCAGCAGATTCTAGGGAAAGGGGGTGCGATGGTGACATAACTCAAATGTGCCCCACATACTGTGGTGTGTTTCTGTATTTGGGAAGGAAATATGTTGCCAAATAACTTCAGAAAATGATCAAGATGATTCACATTGCTTAGAGGTGTGTGTGTGTGTGTTTTCTTGGCTTTCTGCTTTTGTTTCCACATTTCTCATTAGTGGCTATACCTAGGAGCCTGTCTGCTAAGTGCTTATTACCCTTGAATATTCTATTATGTGTTTTTACAGTTCACCTTTTCGGCCCTGGGTAAACTGTTTTTGCTTCCCTCCTTGAAAATGGAGGACTAGGATCTATGTCCACTCCCCATGGCTCTCTGTAAAGCGCAGTGTGCCTCTGTGCATGAAATGCGCTATACAAAAATAGTTTTATTTGATCTGTGTGTGTTCAGCAGCATTTCACATTTATGACACCAATGCACATTTAAAGACCCCCTCTCACCAGACTTCCACCTTGCTATCTGGGTGGTGATAAACATGACTGGATAGGGAGCCTATATCGTAATTATAAGGCATACTGTTCAGTACATGACTGACTAGAATCGCCCCAGAGCTCCAATACACCAACTCACTTAATCACCAGGACAAATTAATTTCCCCAGCTCTGCACCTGTGTGTTAGATGGACAGAAATGGAGGGATTCCTCTCTGAACACACTCAACTCAGCTGTGCTTTGATCTCGCGGACATCTTATTTTCCCTAATGAGCATTACAGTAGTTTGACGTGCAAATGTGCACTGAGCGATTTTCCAGATTTTGTGTGTGTGTGTGTGTGTGTGGTTATGTTCATATCTAATTAATATAATGAGCTCTGTATTAATGAGGCGTGATTACAGCGTCCTGCTTACAAAGCCACGGAACGGAGAAACGGAGGGGAGTAGAAAGAGAGGAGGGGAGAAGAAAGACCAAGTTCCCATACGGATCTGTCATTTATATTCTGCACACTAACCACTGCACCACACTGGGAGGGGGAGGAGAGAGGAGAGAAGGGGGAGGAGGAGGGGGAGGAGGAGAGGGAAGAGAGGGAGGAGGATGAGAGGAGAGGGAGGAGGAGGAGGAGAGGAGAGGGAAAAGAAGGAGGAGAAGGAGAGGAGAGGGAAAAGGAGAGGGAGGAGGAGGAGAGGAGGGGGAAGAGGGGAGGGAAGAGAGGGAGGAGGAGAGGGAGGAGGAGAGGGAAGAGAGGGAGGAGAGGAGAGGGGAGGAGAGGGAGGAGGAGAGGGAAGAGAGGGAGCAGGATGAGAGGAGAGGGAGGAGGAGGAGAGGAGAGGGAGGAGGAGGAGGAGGAGAGAACAGGAAAAAGGAGGAGAAGGAGAGGAGAGGGAAAAGGAGAGGAGAGGGAGGAGGAGGAGAGGAGAGGGAAGATGGGAGGGAAGAGAGGGAGGAGGAGAGGGAGGAGGAGGAGAGGGAAGAGAGGGAGGAGGAGAGGGAGGAGGAGGAGAGGGAAGAGAGGGAGGAGAGGAGAGGGAGGAGGAGGAGAGGGAATGGAGGAGGAGGAGGAGGAGAGGGAGGAGGAGGAGAGGGAAGAGGAGAGGGAAGAGAGGGAGGAGGAGGAGAGGAGAGGGAGGAGGAGGAAAAGGAGAGAATGGGCAAGAGGAGAGGGAGGAGGAAGAGAGGACACGAGAGGGAAGGGCCAGGAGGAAAATGGCGGCTGCTTCCGCTGCTACTGAGAAGCTGAAAGAGGTGATTCCTCTCCTGTCACTGATGGCCATTAAGCCCTCTATTCTGCCCGTCTGCCCGTGTTAAATCACATTTACTGAGCAGCTCCCTGTGTGTGTATGTGTGTGAAGCGTTAGGTGTGTGTGTGAGTGAGAGATGGTGTTATGATCAACAGAGATTGTTCTGTAGATATGTATCCCCAGGTGAGAGGGCTGCACATCCTTCCTGGTTAGAGCTAACTACAGGTGATGGCCTTCCAAGGAGACCTTTGCTGAAATGGGAACATGTCCAAACCTCTTCATGTCTCGCTTTTATGATAAATATGAGGTGGCCGTTCAGGACGCTGTGACATTGTCTGAATGGGATGCACTGGGTTTGTTTGTTGGGGGACACACATCGTAATAGTAGTACATTGGCTTTTCCTACGTTGAATGCAGTTATTGTTAGTCGCTTTCGATAAAACCGTCTAAATGACGGTAATGTAATGTCATGTAATACACACACACACACACACACACACACACACACACACACACATGCTAATTAACAATAGGGAGCTGGAACTGAGGATCAGACAGCTGTTTGTAGTCATTACATGAAATTATATACAGATGTTTAATTATTAATTGATAATGACCATGCACAACTGTTTTTTTTAATAAGCATTGCACCACCAGGAGGCATCGTTGAGCAGGCAACCTCAAAATGGTAAATGGACTGCACTAATATAGACATTTTATCCAAAATGCCTTACAATGAAGGCCTCTCCTTCGCCCATTCACACACACACACACACACACACACACACACACACACACACACACACACACACACACACACCAGCTAGCCTGCTCATTGGGAACAATTTGTGGTTCAGTGTCTTGCCCAAGTACACTTCGACATGTCGTCAGGAGGAGCCGGGATTCGAACCACACGCCCCTACGATCATTGGATGACCTGCTCTACCTCCCGAGCTACAGATGCCCCAAGATGAAGCAGAATGCAAGATTGACAACCTCTGGTGTGGGACTGGTACTGTAGTAAGCCCGAACTGTTAACAACTTCCTGTAGACTGCAGAAAATGTCTCCACCCATTAGAGAAATATGATCATAATTTTGACCTGTTGGCATAGTCCATAGACAAATAATTGTTGTAGACACCATAATGGCTTGGTGGTCTATAATTATTCGATAAGTCTTGTTTTTTTTCTCCATTGTGATTATGAACACTTGATTGTAAAATGGGCTAGATTTCAAATGTGTCCATAACATTTAATGCACAGTCAACAACAATTTCCCATCGAGGATGAATAAAGTGTATTATTGGATACAAGTTCTTTGATCAGCCTTACGTATTGATGAGCGACAGGATACAGTGCATTTAGCTCATGGTTTTCTTGGGTTATGCTTGGGCTATTCATTCATCATCAATGTTGCTCTTTTGTCATTTAATAATGAAATACATTAATTGTGTGTGCATTCTGACCATAGAAGGGCTGATTTTTTCCATGATGCTCCTCATACATTACATTACATTACATTACAGTCATTCAGCAGACGCTTTTATCCAAAGCGACTAACAATAATTGCATTTAACGTAGGAAGAGCCAATGTACTACTACTTTCTAGAACTCACAAGTGCATCTTCTTTCTAAAACAAGTGACTAAGAGCATAATCTAGTGCTGAAGGCAAAGTGCAAGAATCGCAATCTAAAGTACAGTGCAATATAATATAATACAATAAGTGCTTAGGCGGGAGGATTGTTGCAGTACTTCTTGAAGAGATGAGTTTTGAGCCTGCGACGAAAGATGGAATACCTTACAACAGACTCTAAAGCTTGAGGTCCTTCTTCAGTCACAGACATTAACTCCATGGCTCTAGACCAATGTACTTCAACCTGTACTGTTTCATAATTATTATTATTGTTCATTGCATTTGTATTTGTCGATTTGTATATCTGTGTAAATTCGTCATCACTGTAAATGAAACCTCAGTTCTTCACGAGTCTGAATAAAGGTTTGAAATTAAATATTTTTGTGAATTGTTATTGATCTATCTGGTCGATGGGGGAGGGCGGAGGGGGTGGAGGCGGAGTTAGCGTTGTGGTGGCGGGGGGGGGGGGGGGGGGGGGAGGGTAGTAGGTCATACGGGGCCATTGAGAGGGATGATGAGATATTGACCCAGGGAGTACCTGACACACACGACCATGTGACTCTTCATCTACTCACCCAACCCACTCAAGAAACCGATACGGGAACACATGCCCACCTCACACACAGGCACTCACACGCCTGAGAGGCTGCTAAGAACAGCTTTTCTGCGCCGACAGGAGGCTGAGCGCCTCTGTGAACGGGACGACTGATGCGGTGAGAGGGTGGAGGGGAGAGGAGGCGGTCCACTGCCTCCGCACACACACATCCCTTCATCTCTTAATTCTGGCAGACCGGTCGCACCAGGCATGGCGCTAGCAGGTGGAGAAAACACTTAAGGCCAGCGATCGGCCTGATATGACCGGTTGCTCCGCTGAGAGGGTGACCGGATGTGATCCGCCATCCCTCCAGGCCCTGCACGCCACGGCGGGCGAGAAAGAAAGCGGGGCTAGAAAGGTTGCGGTAGACTCCTCCCACTCCCACCCCGATCGCAATATCTTAGAACCACTCCCCTCCGGCTGGAGGCTGTGGTTCATCGGGACCGAGACCGCACGCCACAGAAGCAGCTTCTTCCCCACTGCCTCCAGCCTTATCAATAAGGCTCACGTCCCCCCGTGACCTCTGACCCCCCCCCCCCCCCCCCCCCGCCTGACTCTGTCCCCTTTGTACTACTTGCATATGACCGCTGACTGTACTGTACATAGGCTTGCACGTATATAAAAACATTGCACATACATGGACACTGTACACATACTGTGAATACACTCATTGCACTGTATACTCATTGTATTTTGCACTTGTCATTTGCACTGTCCTGTCTTTGCACTGTCCCGTCTTGTCCTTACACCCTGTCTAATGTTGTCTCCATCAGTGTTATGCACCATTGACCAAAGCAAATTCCTAGTATGGGTAAAAACTACCACGGCTTATAAAACTGATTCTGATTTAATGATATAGTGTTTTCACCCAGTTCTGTCCCCCCCCCCCCCCCCCCCCCCCCCCCCCCCTCCACTCCCTGGGCTCAGTTGCCAAGGTCACCCCCCTAAGTCCTTTTGGCAACCTAGGGAGGGGGGGTCCACTGGGGAAATTATCTCTCTCTCTCTCTCTCTCTCTCTCTCTCTCTCTCTTCCTCCCTCCTTCCCTCCCTCTTTCTCTTTGCTTTCCTTTTGCTGTATCTGTATTTCATAGTCCTCTCTCTCTCCCTCCTCCACCCCTCCCCCAGCTCTCTTTCATTCCCGGCCCCTCTCTCTTCAAGGCTGTGTGCGTCAGCCCCGACTACGAGGTCTGCCACCGGGCAGCCGAGGGCTGTCGCCGGACCTTACTGTGATGAATGGGAGAAGAGAAGGGAGGAAGCTGTCAATAGAGAGAGGGATGGAGGGAGCGGGGGAGAACGAAAGGGGGAGGGAAGGAGGGAGGTGGTGGTGGGGGGGGGGGGGGGGCTCGGGGGGGTCGAAGGAAAGAAAAGAGGAGCGAGAATGAAAGGGGGGGATGGAGGGAGGTAGAATGATGAAAAGGAAAGGAGTTAAGGAAATAGAGGTGAAGGTGCAGGGAAGCCTACGCGGGTCAGGGGGAGAGGATGAGGAGGAAGGGAGAGGAGGATTGCGAAAGAGAGGAAGATGTCATGGAATGAGCACGGCGTCGGAGCTCAGCCGGTCAGAGAGAGGAGGGGTGAGCAGAACAGAGGGTAGAGGTGGAGAGAGAATGAGCAAGGGCTGCAATAGAGGGGGATAACGGTACCTCGAAGGCGAGGCCACAGACGTGTGAGAAGTGTGGTAGAGGGGATGTAAGGCGGGATGGGATATGAGGACAGGACTTATCTTTAATGTAAGCCCTGGGTCTCCTTCACGTGGGTCCTATTTCCCTTCCTTCACTGTTAATTGCTTTGCTGAGATACTCCCTGGTTATTGTACATGTGTGCGTGTGTGTGTGTGTGTGCGTGCTAGCATGCGTGCATGTTTTATTTATCAAGTGCACAGTGCACAGTGCAAGGTCATTCTGGACAATAAAATTCTGGAAAGCAGGTAGGCATACTTTTTAATATAAAAATATCAAAACGTGAATAGAACCGCAAGAATACAGTAGCAAAAATGGCAAACATATACACAGCAGTAAAACACTAGCAGCGGTTCCAGAGCCAGAAAATAAGGGGAATGGACAGTTAGAATTATTATAAATATAAAATGAAGAGCCGATGGATATGTAGCCTACATTAGATTCTGGTGATGTACATTGAATGTACATAGGAAGTACACATACAATGTGATCACTCAGATTAACGCTGCTGGTTGAGAAGCCTGATGGCCTGGGGGAATCAACAGTGTGTGTCTCAGTACAGTAGTCTGCGCCTGGATGCTACGGTAACGTCTACCAGATGGCAGCAGCAAGCCGGGGTAGTTGCTGTAGGCCTTCATGATTTCCTCAGGCATTGTATGCAGTAGATGCCTTGCACAGAGGGGAGGTGGCAGCCATCGATGCACTCCACTGTCTCCAGCACTCTCTGGAGGGCTGAGCAGCTGTCGTACCAGGAGTTAGCGTAGCCAATGAGAATGCTCTCAATGGTGCACCTGTCAAAAATGGTGAGAGTTTTGCCAGACATTCCAAACTTCTTGAGTCTCCTCAGGAAGTACGGGAGCTTTTGGACAGATTTTACGACCGCGTCTTATTGCCTGGACAAGGAGAGGTCATCATTGATGAAAGCACCAAGTAGCAGGAGACTCTCCCCACCTCAGTTCCATAGACGTGAACCCACCCCACATCGCTTCCTGAGGTCCACGATCATCTCCTGAGTTGTTAGATGTTGAAAGAGAGGTTTTTGTCCTGGCCACCATGTGTCCTTGGCCACCATGTTTCCAAGACGCTGTCATCCTCTCTGTAGGCAGTCTCATCGCTGTTGGAGATGAAGCGCCAAGGATGGTGGTGTCGTCTGCAACCTTAAGAATGGCGTTGGAGCTGCGAGTGGCTAAACAGTCGTGCGTGAGTCGGGCGTACAGGAGGGGACTGTGTACGCAGCCCTGAGGGGCTCCGGTGCTCAGGGTCAGTGCAGAGGAGGAGAGGTTACCCATTCTCTCTGGGGTCGGTCTGTCAGGAAGTCCAGGATCCAGTTGCAAAGGGAGGCGTTGAGACCCAGGATCCTGAGCTTGGGAACGAGCTTAGCGGTCAGAATTGTGTTGAATGCTGAACTGTAATTTCTAAAAACCCGATCGGAAGCATACTTTGTGGTGATTTTTTTTGTCAGAACATCAATAGATAGCAGTCACCACTCGGTGAGTTTCCTGTCTTTGAAAATGATTTTATGGTGTTTTTGAGAGATTTTGTCTATGCACCTATGGATCCTTTGGGTGTGTTAGCGGCGACAGGCTATATCTCGAGAGTGCACCGTTTGACAAACTTTGATATCGGTCGTTGTATATGATCGTAAATAATCTTATAACACCGCTTATAATGCTAAATATTACGAACCTGTCCTTCAATGCTCCCCCTTTCTCTCCGTCTGTCAGCCTAACCCTCTGTCCATAATCTTCGCTCTCTCACTTCCTCATTCTCTCTTTTTCTCTCTCTCTCACTCCCATTCACAGTTATTGTCTCTCCACCAGCTGAACCAAAGGATCTGAGCAAGAGAGAAAGATAAAGGTGTTTGTGTGTGTGTGTGTGTGTGCATATGTGCGTGTGTGTGTGTGTGTGGGGGGGGTATTTAAGTGAGTTGAAGGTTGATTGCTGGTTAGAGCAGATTGGAAGGGGGGAGGTGGAAGGGATTATGCTAGATCTAACACTGGCAACCTTTGTCAGTCAACCTTCGTCACTGGCAATCTTCAGTTCAGAAACATTTGAAAATTTGAACATGCTATCTTCAAACAACTATCTTCGTACCTCCACCAGAACGACCTCCACCAGTCTGGGTTCAAGGCTGGCCACTTGACAGAGACTGCCCTCCTCGCAGTGACGGAGTCACTTCATGCCGCGAGAGCGAACTCTCTCTCTCTTCTGTCCTGATACTCCTAGACCTGTCAGCAGCATTTGATACGGTAGACCACCAGATCCTCCTCTCCACCCTTGAGGAGAAAGGCATCGCTGGCTCTGCACGCTCCGTTTGTATCCTACCTGACGGGCCGCTCCTGCCAGGTGACATGGAGAGGGTCGATGTCAGAACCACGTAGTCTGACTATGGGAGTTCCACAAGGGTCTGTCCTGAGTCCTCTCCTTTTTTTCCTCTACACTACATCTCTGGGCTCTGTCATTCGCTTGAATGGCTTCTCCTATCACTGCTATTCTGATGACACCCAACTGGTTCTGTCATTTCCTCCTTCTGATACACAAGTGGAGATATGCATAGCTGGGTTCTAGTCTGACATCTCGGAGTGGCTGACGACACATCACCTCAAGTTCAATCTGGACAAGACTGAGCTGCTGTTCCTCCCAGGGGAGAGCTGCCCGCACCGGGACCTGTCCATCACCATTGAAGACACAGTGGTGACGCAGACTTGGACTGCGAGGAATCTGGGTGTGACTCTGGATAACTAACTGTCATTCTCTGCATATATCACATCCATCACACGCTCCTGCAGATTCATGCTCTACAACATCAGGAGGATTCGCCATTTCCTCACTGATGAAACGGTGCAGGTGCTCATCCAGGCACTGGTCATCTCCTGCCTGGACTACTGCAATTCCCTCCTTGCTGGGGCCCCGGCGTCAGCCAATAAACCCCTGGAACTTGTCCAGAAAGCTGCTGCTCGCCTGGTGTTCAACCACCCTAACACAACTTCCCTTCTCTGTTCCCCACACTGGATGTTGTAAAATGCATGCAGCACTGCCGATCTGAACGATTGATTCATTATTACCATGGATCGGTATTGGGATTGATCGTGTTGTTGTGAACAGAATGAATACCACCTACTAGCAAACAAAACATGTTCAGTCACAATTATACTGTTAAAACTAAGATGCCTGGATAAAAAAATATGTTTTCCAACTGATATATTTGACGAAAGTAGATTAATAAGCAAGCCGCTTTTCATCGCTAACTCAGAGCGGGGAGAGCCATGAACGCAATCTGTTCGTGGACTACACAAACACGTCATTGATACCTTTGACAGCGCATGTCAAAGGTATCAGTGACGCGTTTTTTTCAAAGATGGCGCGGTTCAATAGGGCTTCACTCTTTCGAGCAGTCAGTGAATGGAGTGACCCTGTCCAGTTCTATTAATACATCCATGGAGAAAACCGGAGAAAACGCTATGTATTGCTTTAAGAGAGAGAAATGTGAATAGTTGTGGAGCGAGAAACTAGAGTTGGATAAAAAGGATGGACAGAGAGATGAAGAAATGTGAGAGTGAACAGCAGCAGAGGGACTGAAAGAGCAGAGGACACCTGGCCATCTCATCGATGAGGAGAGATGCAGTGTAAGCCAGGAGCTAATGGGCTTAAGCTCGGGATGAGACATTCTGTCCAGCCATTCAGTCATCCTTCCCTCCCTCCTTTCTCTGGGAGAGAGAAAAAAGTCACAAAAAGTTGATACATTGGACAACTCTTTTCTCATTTGGGAGGCCTCATTAAAGTCACACAAACTCTTCTCTACTCTCCCCCTCTCCTCTCCCTCTCTTGCTGTTATCACTATTCTCTCCATGTTTCTGCTCTTTAACAACAGAAGTGGAATTGGATGAAAGGGTCAACTACTGTACACTAGCCTGGCTTTGCCAGACCCAATTTGCAAAAATGTGAAGGGTCCGGAAACTTACAGTCGCTTTCTGATTCCCAAGGGCGTAAATCAAAATCGATGGACCTACAACCTATCAGCGAAAATGCCTCTTCAGTGCTCCTCTGTTCGTCATCTTATTAAACCCACCCCATATTAGATAAAGGGTTGCGATTGGCACTAACAAATTTCTGTTCGACCGGATTCCGTTAGAACGGTTGGATATCCAGACTGATCTACGGAGTGAAATCGAATGTGAGCTTGCGAGATCAGGCTGGCGATGACAGGCTACAACTACACAGCTGTCCTCTCCAGCTTCAGATAGCAATGGTTACGTATTGTAACTCTAGTTCTATGAGTGGAGCTCCGCCCCACAGGGCAAGACCCAATCGGCTCGTGAAACCTAGCCAGCTACAATTTACTTAAGGAAAAAATCCATATACAAGCACCTGTTGTCCAGCTAGGTCCGGTGCACCACTGTACTGTATAAGCGGGCTTCGCCTGCACAGCTGCTCCTAGCCGAAACTTTCAACGAGCACTTCTCCTGCCAGACTGCGAACTTGATCGTGGCATTAGATCGAGGAATCTGCCGTAATGGAGGAGGTGGCCGCGACAGCGTGTAGCTCTTCTCCACCAAGGACAGAGTGTTCTCGTCTTTGGAGTTGGGCATGGATGGTTTTCTGGACGAACCCCAGGCAGAAGAGCCGGGCACATGGACGGCGGCGATGTCGGGTTCCAGCAGCGGAGAGCCAGACATCATCACATTACTCCAGCCGACCACCGTTGTAGCTCTCGTGAAGGGACGTAGCGAAGCACTCAGTGCAGAAGGCTGGCCCCATCCCGCCTTCACGAATGTCTTCCAGGTGGAGATGAGGTGTAGGTTTGGAGGACGCCCAGAGCTCCAGAGAAGAAGCCCCGTCTCCAGTCTCCGGAAGGGGAACATTGAGATGAAGCGTGGCTCTCTCCAGCAGCTTCGGGAGGTCGCGGTCGAAGGACCCAGGCCCGGGTCTACTGAGTCTTTGTCGGCCTCAGAGCCATCTTCTTCTTCATCAGATGGTGGGAGAGACAGCATCAGTGCCGGCTGCTGGAGGGGTACGCCAACGTCATCACCCCTGGCTCAGCCTCCCTCCACGGGTACAGGATCGCTGATCCTCAGCAGCGGCGGCAGAAAGTTAAGGAAGTGCGCTCGGAGGAGCCTTTCCAGAGGCTCAAGAAGAGCGCAGGCCTGGCAGTCAGGAGTCGGAACCAGACCCGTCTTGGCGTGCCGCGGCCCCATGCAGCGGAAGTAGAGTAAATGTCCCACGTCGCTGTTGAGGGCGCCGCAACCGCAGAATCTCTCAGGTAGACTAGGCAGCACTGGCCGGGGAGCCTTGAGGGACGCCGCCGGCTCTATGGTGAGTCGTTGTGTAGTCGTCTCTTTCTTCTTGTCTTCTCAGTCTTCTTGCGAGATCAAAGTTCCTAGGAGCAGTTGTGCAGGCAAAGCCTGCTTATACAGTGGAGCAGCGGACGTATTTGGACACAGGTGCGTGTATGTTTTTTTTTTTCTTCAGTCAATTGTAGCTGCCTAGGTTTCACAAGCCAATAGGAGCTTGCCCTGTGGGGCGGAGCTTCACAAAATAGAACTGCCTTGTTACACTGCCTACAGAAAGGCTGGAATGATCCAACCCTTCAGAAGGTTGGGGTGAAAAAGGTCAATGTTTCGGGATTTAAAATGTGTTCACGCTGACTTCAAATCACAGCCAGACACCCTCCGTAGTGGATTGGCAGTACAATTATGTGCTTGACAGAAGATGATGATTAGGAGTGAATTTTCTCTCACTGGAATTAGTGTCTTAATGGACCTTGAACTGGAGCTGCCTTAGACTGCAGGGAGTATATTATATGACACGCACACACACACACACACACACACACACACACACACACACACACACACACACACACACACACACACACACACACCTGAACGGCTGGGTGCCGAAGTGTGTATGAAAGAAACGCTGTGGGTGAAGTGAGTTTGCATCTTAACTGCCGATTTCCCTTGGCTACGCTTTGGGTAATACCTCACACCTGTTCACCTGGAGACATATACTGTAGCACCTTTTTCTATCTCCCATGTCCCGTGTGTGTGTGTGTGTGTGTGTGTGTGTGCACGAGGGAGAGAGAGAGCGCTGATTTTGACTTGAGTTGAAAGCACTTGAAAAGTTGACACGCTCAAGTGCTGAATCAGCACAAGCAGCTGCTGCTCCAATCCTCATTAAACACACACACACACACTCACTCACTCACTCACTCACTCACTCACTCACTCACTCACTCACTCATAAACACACTCACTCTCACACACTCACTCACTCACTCTCTCTCACACACACACACACACACACACACACACACACACACACACACACAGTAATTCGAGGCTTAATTGCGTTCCTCTTAACCATCAGCCAAAAAATAGAAAAAAACAGTAGTGCTGCACTTCAAATGCCAGGAAGCAATTAGTTCTGCTCCTCTGACTGAGCAAATAAAGTGTCCAAAAAGATTGTCAGCATGTGATTGGTTGAGTTGGTGACATCGCAGCTTATCCCGCCTCTCTCTCTCTCTGTCTGATAGTTCTGTGTTTCAATGCTTTTAATATGCTGCTTGGCGCTGGTTGGGATGATTGAACTGGCTTCTGTCCACTATCTACAATTAGGCCCAAATCCACAAATAATGGATTGCTCCTTCTAATTACTCAATGTTTTGCACAGCAATTGCAACAGCAATCTGCTCCAGTTTAGCACGATATCCACAAAAGATTTTACTCTAATGATATACCCAGGCAAACACGCCCACAAATTTGCCACCTGTGTGCAATTTACGTCCATGATTGCAATTAGCCATATGGCTGTTCTCCACATTTGAGGACACAGCTTGGTGCATAATGAAAATGACAGACCACACTTTTTTGCAGAAAATATCAGTTCTGTTTATTGCTGTGCATCACAGCTGGCTGAATGTATTTTTACGTATATGTCTCACCCTTAAAGGAGTAGTAAAGGGGAAATGCATCTTTGGCCCTGTTTTAAGGTTACTTATGATCATATACAATGGTTCATATACAATGGTTCTTGTCTTTGAAATCGAGAGTTTAACATGTTTTTGAAAGATTTTTCAAGGTGCCCACCCACATCCATTGTATGACCTAAACGGTGGTAGAGCAATTATCAGACTTTCTCAAAAGTGCTAGTTTTGTCAATGTTTTGATCTGAACCATTGTATATGATCATAAGTAACCTTAACACAGGGCTAAACATGCATTTTCCCTTTACTACTCCTTTAATATCATCCAATATCAATTCAATATCATTCAAACCTCACAAGTTCTGAGAGACAGAAGGAGAGAGTGCACGCTGACTGATGCAGTTAATACCAGCTATTTGCACCTATCTTACCGCATGTGGCAGTTAGCTCATGGTCTTTGTGGATCAGACGCAAGGTTTATTTGGGGCAATTTTGCACGGAATTACCTAATTTACATACATTCAAATGAGACTGGTGCAGCCATGGAGCTATTTGCTCATCGGTGCAGTTTGCAATACTTTTCACCGTTTGCGTGTGCTTTGTGGATTGGATGCTATTTTTTGTCTCATTTGCACAGGCTTTGCCACTGCAAAAGCCACGCGATTTGACCCTTAGTTGGACATTATTCAGAGGAGAGCTGTCAGCCCCCCGACTACAAGAGGATAAAACCGCAATGAATGCACCTCAGAAAAACGTTGTTCACAGATCCATTATGGGGCCATTTTGTCAAGTAGCTAAGTGGAGACTGTCTCATGTCAACCGCCCTGCTCGCTCTTGTGTCTTTCTCTCTTTCTCTCTCTCCTGCTCTCCTCCTCCTCTCTCTCCCTACCGCCCCCCATCTCTCCCTCTTTCTTTGTCCCACCCTCTCTCACTCTCTCTCCCCCTCTCCTTCTTTCCCTTCCCACCATCTCAAACTAATAGAACTAACCCTAATGGAACTGCAGCCATCATCTGCATCAGAGTGCGCTGATGCAGAACTACACCGACAGCCCCTTCAATTAGCTTTATGGGCCACTCTTCACACACCAGGGCTGTTGCCCGTCTTCAGCTGATGTCTTTTGTGAATGGGATTGCTTTGCGGGTGCTGAGGTGTGGCAAGACCTAGAAAGTGAATAAGCTGAACCATGGAACTCCTTTTGTGTCTGTCCCACTCCTTTTGTGTCTGTCCTCTATGGGTGTCTGTCCCAGTTGAATAGTGGGTTGTGGCTGTGTGTGTATGTGTGTGTGTGTGTGTGTGTGTGTGCGCGTGCGTGTGCGCAGTGAGCTGAAGAGCGTTGTTGTCTCCTGCAGCAGAAACAGGCTCATCCATCAATCTCATTTTCCTGCTTAAACAGGTTAGAATCCCAGGAGGACAGCAGACGTCTCTGTTACTGTCGGAAATATAACATACTGACATGAAGCAGGTTGATCCAGTTCTCCCTGTCACATTCAATCATATTCAACCGAGAATGCGACGTATACAAAAGAGAATTCTACACAAGCTGACGTTTTAGTAAATGTCATCTGTCTAGACAGTATCAGTCCTGGTGTCTCACTCTGGTACCGGATTTGCTGCCACCCCCGCTGGAAGCTCCAGACTGGCAGGGGCCTGCTGATGAATCCCTCCCCCAGTGCAGGGTGACATGTCTGGGCTGCAAGACGCATGGTACCTTGGCCTGCCTTGTTCTGCTGGTGGAGACCCAGAACGCCCCGACGTCTTGTCACTGCTTGTTTTCGATTGCTTGATGTAGTCACTTCCTCACAGAGGAATGTGTCGTCTAGGATGTTCCAATCTCTGCTAGACCATCTGAATAATCGCAGAGGGACCAGATGTCTGGCTGACACGTTTGATGGTTAGGTGAAGAGGAAATCAAATGATTTACTATTTAAAAATGGCAGGTTCCTGCCAAATCTCTTAGTGATAAGGTACACACACACATGCACGCACGCAGACACACATACATACACACATACACACACACAGACACACACACACACACACACACACACACACACACACACACACACACACACACACACACACACACAAAGGTTCCAATTCCAAGGCGTCTAAAACTGATTCCAAACATTCTCTCTAGAACCACTGGCTATAGCATCCAACACAAATCTGATACAACTTTTTAAATCTTTGTATTATTGCACACCCCAGACCTTCAGTGCCACTTCACACCCTGCCCTCTCCAGTGGAGATTGCTCCTATAAACCAGGGTAAGCCTGGCTTACCCATACAAAAATCTGAATAAAAGTTGATTTTTCAGACTGTCTATTACAGCATGGCTGTAAGCCAGCGCACCAAAGATAGCAAATGTCCAGTGGTCACTACCTCCCTCCTTCCCTCCCTTCCTCCGTCGTGTTGTTGCCCTGCAGTTCTATGTTGCTACCACCTGCAGTTCTATGTTGCTACCACAGAGGCAGTGGTCCCAGAACATCAAAAGGTCTAGTGGATAGGGCCTTGCCCCCGTGCCCCCCAGATGGACCGTTCCATCCAGGCCAGTTTGTCCAGAAATAGGCAGGTCCAACAGGCTGGAGGAGGGGAGGAACTGAGTTTGGTGCTCAGGAGCAGATTCACAGCTCCTCAGACTCCTGAGGCCATGTTCTTTCCTGGCCTTTCCTGAGGGCTGAGGTAACTTTTTTAAGGACTTTCACAAAGCTTAATTTCCCGGCTCAAAAAAGTATTTAATAGAACTTAAAGAGACCTAGTCTGTAGCATAAGTACAGCCTCATGTTCAAACCCACTGTGTAAACTGTAGCTAATTAATCCTAACTCCCCAGAGGGAACAATGTCTCTGCAGTCAGATTCTTACAGTACATCTATCTCTCCTCTTCTCAATCTCACTTCCCTGCTACTCCACCTCTCCCTCCTCCAATCCCTCCCTGGAGAGGAAGAGAAGGGAGGTGGAGCAGCAGAGGGATCTGTGGGGTTTAAAGGACCCACCGGAGGACAGGTATATCCACAATGCTGCTGTAGAGGATAGAAGCCTCATCAGCAGGGTTCGAGTTACAGTATAATTTGAACATTGTGCGGGTCTCTAAAATAACTAATGTTAGGGGAAGATATAAATAATAACCTAATGGGTGCACTTTCCGTTAAAGTAAGAGGGACTTCACTGCTCATTACGTGGCCAACTATTTGACACACATTCACACACACAAACACACACACACACACACACACACACACACACACACACATATGCACACACGCGCACACACACACACACACACACACACACACACACACACACAGCAGCCCACTTTTATTTTTATCCTGTCACTGTGCGGTGACTGCACCCCATACACACAACAGAGCTGTGACTGTTCTTGCGCATCGTGACAGGATGCCTGCGTCCCACTCCTGTGGACAACCTTCCCATCCTCGCAGGCATCCAGCCCACTGGCCTCCGCCGCACAGGAACCACAGCACATCTCGCCTGCTGGGCCGTGGAGTCTAACCACCTGCTCCACGACAGGCTCACTGCAACGGCACAGCCTCCCCGGCGACTCAAGTCGAGACACCCTTTTGTGCCTGAAACTACGCACGTAGGGGTCAGTGGGGTCTGGTGGGTCCTAGAACGGGGTAAGCCAGGACCAACGAAGCACGCATGCACACGCAGCGCGCGCGATTTTTTGGGGGGTGCGCTGTCAAAGCATGCCCTGATTGGTTTCACAACACCAGTGCTGAAATGCGCTATACAAATAAAGCTTTGATTGATTGATTGACCAGAAGGGCGCTGAGCATTGGCATTTATATGTAAAAACATACAGGCTACTGATGTTTTTTTAAACACATCAACACACACACACAAACATGCACAATTAATAAAAAATGTACATATAACTAGGATGAGCATCCCATAGATGGAACACTCAACAACTAATTAGAATGCTGGGCTGTCATGATCAAAATTCTTCTATGACATCTAGAACAATTCTTCTATGACATCATAACAAAGACAGCTAGATTCATACAGTAACACATCTCACCCTGGAGTGCATTCACTATTGAATTTCCTGTGAACATTTCTGACTTTTCTGATGGCTTTTCAGCATTTAAAGCTTGTTATTGGAGTTGCTCTTTTAGTGGCGGTGATCAAGATTGATCCTTCAGACATCAAGGCCTTCAGAAATACCCTGATGTCTTCCATACTGCCTAAACAGTCGGCTGCCTCTCCACCTGGACCGCGTCACCCAAGACTTCCACTTGACTTTGACCTCGCCTCCTTCACTGGTCTTCAAACTGTGACAGAGACAACCGACGCCCACCAGATGGAGACCAGCAGGTTCTGGGTCTGGGACCAGATGGAGACCAGCAGGTTCTGGGTCTGGGACCAGATGGAGACCAGCAGGTTCTGGGTCTGGGACCATATGGAGATCTGCAGATTCTGGGTCTGGGACCTGTTAGCTAAGACCTTAGGGAAAAAGACATCCAACGCCCACCAGAGGACCAGAGTATCCCTGGTCACTCCCATGATCAAAAGACCGACCAGGATCAGGGCTCTGGACAGTGGCACACAAATGGAGACCAGTGTGTCCTGGAACCTCTCAGCTAAGACCTCGGCTAAAATACTCCTTGCTGTGGGAGTTATGGCCCTAGGAGCCACAATCTTCTGCCTTCTAGGAAGAATTCATTAGGGGCAGTCCTAAAGGTAGACTAGGGCACCATGGAAGGGACTGAGGATACAAGCGGTGCAGACTAGCGTTCGTTGGCGTTCTGACATATAATTCGTCATAAAGTAAGATTCTAGTTCATCTGGAAAGGCTTTTTGAAATATTTAGCGCTGAACTATTTAGTCGCAGCACATACAGTACGTGTGTAAACTTCCGCAAACTAGGTAGCCTAGCAACATAAACAATAACAATAGCTACCGTAAGTAGTTCCGCTTCCTGAATCCCCTCTGCAATCAATAAAACTATACAGGATTCATACTTTGCGGCGAATTTGATGTCAGAACACCAACAGACACCAATTACCCCCTCAGTGAGCTTCTTGTCTTTGAAATTGAGAGTTTAACATGTTTTTGAAAGATTTTTCAAGGTGCCCACCCACATCCATTGTATGACCAAAACGGTGGTAGAGCAATTATCAGACTTTCTCAAAAGTGCTAGTTTTGATCTGAACCATTGTATATCATCATAAGTAACCTTAAAACAGGGCTAAACATGCATTTTCCCTTTACTACTCCTTTAAGTTTCAAGACTTACAGTAGTAATTGTGTTCTCCCCTCCTCAGGTTAAAAGCAGAGCAAACCAGGGACTGCGACCAGACAGAGGGAAGAGACAGGAGACTCCTAACAGAAACCTCTGAAACTTTTTGTATTTAGTAAATGATGTACATTTGTAAATTATGTACATCGTTTAATAAAAGTGTCAACATGTATCTGTTATTGAGGTTTGATTGTACCCTAGGCCTACTGAATGGGCTCTGATAGCCCAGGGAGAAAGAGAGGGAGGGGGAGAGAGACCTCTGATAGCCCAGGGAGAAAGAGAAAGGGAGAGAGAGACCTTGCCGCTTTCTTATCTCTCAATCACAGTCTGTTAATTTTTGTCCACTTACACATTCAACAACTGCACATACTGATGAAATGCATTCATGGGCAGAGGTCTGTGCTCTCCAAGCACCCTTTCTAGTTTTCTATTTTTTTCCCCGCAAACATTTACAGGGTCATTTTTTTTATAGGGCGCCATTTGGACTTCATAACTTGGAATAAAAAAAATGTTGAATTACCTACATTTTCATGTTCTATTCTATAAAGGACAATATCTAACTTACTGAAAAACATACTGGTCAAGCTCAGGCGCCAAACTTTTATTATATTTAGATATATATATTATTAACAACATGGGACACCCGAAATATGTCCACCCTGTTAAGGACATAGGCATAACTGTTTAAATATGTTTTCAATGCATGATTGCTATTACATTTTGATTTTTATATGAAAGGGTCTATAATTAACAAATATGACACACGCTCGTTACATAACTTCTACAACATCCAGTGACAAAATATGTCATGGTACCTTGGTATGTCCACACCAAGGATCAAACTCACAACCTTCGCAGTGATAGGCAGCGCACTACCCACTCGGCCACTGCTGACCTGGTAAATCTGTGGAGTCTTTTGGTTTTGATGTTCTGGGACTACTGCCTCTTGTGGTAGCAGCAATGGAATTGCAGGTCAACAACACGACAGCAAGAAAGAAAGAAAGAAGCACAGACAAAAAGGGTTCCCTCTCCTTGGTGTGTCGGCTTACAGCCAACACACAAAAAGTGATAGAAAACAATCGCACAACAGGGCAAGGCACAATGAGATTTCACATTTTTACTGAAATGGAAGTGCTCTTGGGGGGAAACCACAACATTGACTACCCAGTAATAGGTATGTACACATATATATAAATATACACATCACATGCTTGTTTAGTGTTTAAGCTCATTGCTTATAGTGTATTATCTGTTGTGTATAGTGTATTTTTTATTGCCTCACCTATTTTTTAGCTGTCTAACTTCTCAGTACCTTTGCTGTCATTTCTACTGCTGTAACGCCCAGATTTCCTCACTAACAAAGTCTTATCTTAAGAGCTGCCCACTGAGGAAGGTCTATCAACTTCAGCTCAAAGGCCCACACCCGTTCAACTGACCCCTCTCTCACACCGCAACCCGTTCAACTGACCCCTCTCTCACACCACAACCCGTTCAACTGACCCCTCTCTCACACCACAACCCGTTCAACTGACCCCTCTCTCACACCGCAACCCGTTCAACTGACCCCTCTCTCACACCGCAACCCGTTCAACTGACCCCTCTATCACGCCGCAACCCGTTCAACTGACCCCTCTCTCACACCACAACCCGTTCAACTGACCCCTCTCTCACACCACAACCCGTTCAACTGACCCCTCTCTCACGCCGCAGCCCGTTCAACTGACCCCTCTCTCACACCGCAACCCGTTCAACTGACCCCTCTCTCACACCGCAACCCGTTCAACTGACCCCTCTCTCACACCGCAACCCGTTCAACTGACCCCTGTCTCACACCGCAACCCGTTCAACTGACCCCTCTCTCACACCGCAACCCGTTCAACTGACCCCTCTCTCACACCGCAACCCGTTCAACTGACCCCTCTCTCACACCGCAACCCGTTCAACTGACCCCTCTCTCACACCGCAACCCGTTCAACTGACCCCTCTCTCACACCACAACCCGTTCAACTGACCCCTCTCTCACACCGCAACCCGTTCAACTGACCCCTCTCTCACACCACAACCCGTTCAACTGACCCCTCTCTCACACCGCAACCCGTTCAACTGACCCCTCTCTCACACCACAACCCGTTCAACTGACCCCTCTCTCACACCACAACCCGTTCAACTGACCCCTCTCTGGTGTAAAAGAAGAGCAGAGGATGACCCGCTCCTGCAATACCTGAGAGAGACCGCCAGGCAGACCAGATATGAGACCACCAGGCAGACCAGATATGAGACCGCTAGGCAGACCAGATATGAGACCACCAGGCAGACCAGATATGAGACCGCCAGGCAGACTAGATATGAGGCCGCCAGGCAGACCAGATATGAGACCGCCAGGCAGACTAGATATGAGGCCGCCAGGCGGACCAGACACGAGGAGCTGTTAAAGTTTCACTGTTTTTTGTGTGTTTATTTTCTCTGGCTCTCCCTAGTTCCTACTTATTGTACAGTGGTTAGAGGCCTTTTGAGAGGCATTTCTAGAGATAATTTTGACTTTATACTTTCAACATGGGAAAAAATCCTCCTCAATACGTCTTAAAGAAACTTTTATGTATAATTGTATGATAATGGGACTGGGCCGGGAGCAGGGGGTGAGCAGAGTGGACCATAACAATATCATTGTGGAGGCTATGGTGATTAATCATTCCTGTCATGCTCCTGCCTTGGGCAACCATGAGGATGCTCATCACATACATATGCCGAACCGAGACACATGTTGTGTAGCGTGCATGCCGCCACAACCATCTTGACGATCACATCCTGGTTCTCCACAATGACCCTCCCACAACTCAAACATGCGTTCTGTTGTAGGTCAGGTTCCATCAATGCACTGTTATCTCTCTGGAAGGTGAGAATAAAAGGAAAGGCTTGGGAGCTGGAAGTCCCCCATCTTCTCCTGCCAGCCGGTGAAGAAGGTGGAGGTCAGAAGCAGAAGTTGACCCCCCCTAAGATAAGACTTTATTAATCCCCAGGTGGGGAAATTCAGGTGTTGCAGCAGTAGAGCAACAGAAAAGGTATTGAAGTAGAAGTAGTATAGAAGTCAAATACAGTATACATATAGTGTACATAATGAAATAATAACCTGGTGGTCCAGAGAAGATGTCAATCAATCTTCCTTTGTCATCCACAATGCCTGAATGCAGAATGGAGTAGAAGGATTTGTGATTCATGTAGTCATCTCCACAAATCTTTGGCCTCTGAATCTTTATGTGGCAGCCATCGATTGCCCCAATGATGTTGCCGATGGTGCAGACCCTTGCATAGGCAGCACTTATTGCCCTCTTCTGGCAGTCTTAAGATAGACAGATGCACTGTCTAATAATGAATAATACATTGTATTTATATAACACTCTTCAAGGTACTCAAAGATGCTTGAATAATAACAATAGTCATAATACCACATGAAGGCCAGGAGATGTAAGCCGGTGCAAATTTGCCTCCATGATGGCGTTGTGGGCTGCTCTTTGAGATAGATCAAAATTTATCTGACATTTCCCGAAAGGAATTCTGGTTCGCTAGGTACCAGAGTAACATCAGGAGCTTCTTGATAATAGGCACTTCTGTGCAGCCTCCAGCCTGGTGATCCTCTTTGAGCCCCTGATCTTTCAGCTGGGTGGTAAGGCTCTCACATTGGGCAGGGCTGACCCGGAGATGCCTTCTGAATGTGTGGTCATCCATTAGTAAGCAAGACATCCCATGCAGTCCCTGTCTTTAGGATTGCCTCTGGAATGCCGGCTGTAATCCTATTGCTCTGATAAAGGGGCACAGTTTCAGAGCTAATATCTGAAACAAATGTTTCTAATTTTTAACCACAAGATAAGTCACTTCACTTGAATGGCCATGCAGGCATATTTCATTTATCATTAGTGAGCTAAAGAGTAATGTATTATTGGCTAAATATTCATAAACATGTAGATTATTCAAACATACAAAACTAAACAAGACAAATGTGTCAGGTATACCTGCCCCCCAGCAGAACGTAGCCCCAGAATGGTTCCTGTGGGAAAACAGTCTCCCGAAGCAAGGAGCAGTAAAGCTAACGTTAGTAGAATACAGCCAGAAGAGCAGTATTACAGAAATAGACTCAAACAAGAGGATACAGTAGTAGGCTATGCACAGAGTTTATCTGGGGAAAGATGTTTTCTCCATTCTTCCAACAGGATTTGGCAAACGTTTTGTTACGCTGAATGGCTGAAGGAGGTCTGTCGCCACAAGTCTGTCAAGGCAAGTACTCCTGCCCACAAGACTGGTCTGCAGACTAGTGAAACTGAATGTGAGCTCGCTAGATTGATGGTCTTGAGGCTAGGGGGTTCGAGGGGGACTGGCAGTCTGGCAGATCCCTGTCAGCTGATGAAATGTGTTGATACCACTTTTAGCTGGAAGTTCAGGAAAGCCGACTAGGCAGGTTTGTTATTTTGGTATTCTCTTCCACTAGCTATGGCTGTAGCTCATCACGAATGTTAGCGTATAACGTGGTTTTAACGTCCGCACTCGGGAGGGGTCGAACGCCCAAAAACAGTGACAAAACTGATTTCTGGGCTTGTGCTACCGACATTTGTAACTGCAACGGGAAAGTAACCGTCATATTTTCAGCTTGTTATATGCATATTTCGTTATATAAAAACAACCACAATTCATCACTATGAATTCTGTGAAGTGTCGCCCTGAAAATATTGCTTGGCGATACCTCATTGTATGAGAATTCCATATTACTGTACCAACATTAGCCTATTGTACATAGGAGTTGGTGGAATGGGAGTTAACGTAGCCCCCCTCCAGGATTCCAAATTGCAGCGCTATTTAAAACCGACACAACACCGCTAGATTTGAAAACCAGAATTGTTAAGAGGACACTTTGAGCTACAAAGTAAGCTAAATTGTTTTCACCAAACGTTGTCTGATTTTATACATTTACAGTTTTTGTGACGTTGCCTCAGAGTGGGTGTTACCGTAGCCCCTTCCACTAGCTACCTCAGAAACAATGCTAATAGGCCGTTAGCTAGCTACGTAGCTCATCCAGGGGGCACAATACAATGGTAGGACATTAAATTATGTTCACTCGCCCCTACGGCGTCTCCTTCTTCATTTTCTTTTTCTTCATCTTATTTTTCAAATGTTTCCAAGCAAAACATTAATTGCTGCTGCATATATTTCTGATATTCAGCAGTTAGCCACACTACACAGAGCTTCCTTCTAGCATCCATTCTTTTTTCTCCTGAGTTAAAATCGTCATCAATGCAATGACGTCGGGGGTCGGATTCCCAACTTGGGAATTCCCGAGTCCCGAGTTGTCTTGAACCACCATTACTTTTTTCTCCCGAGTTAAAATTGTCATGAATGCAATGACGTCGGGGGTATGAACACAAAACGCTAAACAAGCTTTGCTTGTGGGACATCATGGCGGCCCTATTGCAAGGGGCGTGGTCTTAATAATCAGGCAACCTTATTGGTTATTATCCTCCGCATGATTGACAGGTCGGAAAGGTCAGTTATGGGCATGTAGAGGGTGGGGTACGAGGCTGATCAGCATGCGCACATTACCAGGTAGACTGTGATTTATAAAGGGCAAATTGGGTGCAGGTGTGCATGCGCACAGTTTTATAATTTATTTTGTTTTTTTGTGCGGCGTGTGCACGCCTTTTTTTAGTGCACACTTTTAGTATGGATTCTGCGCAATGTTTTATAAATGAGGCCCCAGGAATGTAGACCCTGTCGGCAGCAGCAGGCTTTTTTTCTGGCTTGGTGGTGAAATGTAGCCATACTGTCATAAGCATGAAAATATAGTGTGTGGTTATTTTGAAAAACATGTTTTCTATTACCTATTCGCCTAGCCTTGCGTCACCAGTCTCTCCTCGGGGAGGAGAGTCTGGTGTCTATTTACTTCACTGCCTTAAGCCCGCCCCTTCTTCCGGCTCGAGCCTGTAGAGCCCGCCTCCTACTTCCGCTTGCTTTATTTACATCGATGGAAGAAAACATGGACATACCTGAAGAAATATTTCAAGAAGTCATGGAAGAAGTGTGCCGGATACATAATATCACACATTTGAAGCCACTGCAGCATCTTAGAAGATTATGCGATGTGTCATCCTAGGCGCTTCCCCTCTAGACCGGCTAAACAACTGCGAAAGAGACAGGCTCCAGACTAGCCTTCGCCCCATAGAGAGCGATTATGTGGGCGGGGGTACTTGCCTTGACAGACAAACGCCTTCAGCCAATCAGCGTTCAGCAAACTTTTGCCTAATCCAGTCGGAAGAACGGTAAAAACATATTTTCCACCGAGAAACGCTAGTGCATACTCTTGTTCATGTTTAAGTGTTGTGATTAAGTCTATTTCTGCAATAACTGCACTTATAGCTGCGTTTATTCTTCTAACGTTAACCTTACCACTCGTTGCTTCGGGAGCCGCCATGTTTGTTTAGCGAGTGGCAGGAACACGAACCAATCAGGGGCTGCTTTCCACTGTGGGGCGGGACAGCAGTTAAAACGCAGTCCCTGATTGGCCCGGTATGGTCTGGATTTTGGCATAATCGCTCTGGAGGAGGCGAAGGCCAGACCGTTCTGCGTTAGTGAAACAGAATGTGAGCTTGCGAGAACGGGATGGTCGTACCAGGCTACGCAGACCCCTCCTTATGGGAGCTCAGCTCCCATTCGCTCCCACATAGCTCAAACCCTGCTCATCAGCGGGAATGTTCGCCTCGCCCTATCCACAGCTGTACCATACAGGGGTGCAGACTTGTCACCTTTAGGTGAAAATAGACGTTTTTAATCCAAAATAGGTCATTTGTTTGATCTGTGTATGTATGGGTTTGCATGTTTGTCACCTTTTTCACCTGTGATCGGTTTGCACCTCTGACCATAGAGCACCAGCAGTCCAGCACTCAGTGGAGGACCCCCTCCTCTCCTCCCCCTCAGGCTGGCAAAGGCCCTGCAGCCTGGCCCTGGGGTGCAGTACCAGGCAGGGCCTGTGGGAGGCACTGTGCCACCCCACTCTGAGCTGGGCTGAGGCAGGGTAGGCAGGGAGTGGACAGGCAGACAGCAGCACAGCAGGACTGCTGCACTGGTGGAAGAGCTACAATGTTACGGCCCAATGCTGTGTTCCCCGTATTTACCTGAACACGAGCCTGGAGCCTGAGAGGCAGCAGCCTACTGTAGGAAGGAGAAAAGGGCAAGGTACTGAGACACACACACACACACACACACACACACACACACACACACACACACACACACACACACACACACACACACACACACACACACAGTCATTCTCTCTCCCCTTTTCTTGCTATTACCTAAAGGGAATCCATTATAACAAAGCCATTGAACAAATACATTTTTACTATAACTTTTTCACCTTTCATGATTTAAAATATATGCATTTTTTTCTCAGCATTTGCCTTATTGTTTGGAGGTGAGAGCAGAATGTAGGTATGTTACTGAGAAAAACCACAAATACAACACAACCATGGTCTGTCCGAACTCTTATTCCCCCAAATGTCCCCCCCCTCCCCCTAAGAAGCCAGTTAAATAAGCCTGGTTTAAAAATAAGAAAGTAAAATAATAATAATGACGATGTGATAGTGATGAAAACATTGACGGGCCCAAACTATAAAACCTGATCAGCAAACACACCACGTAGCAGCGATAAGAGCTTAAGACCCACTGACTCAGTTAATGACTCAAACCCCCCCCCCACCCCTACTGTCATCTCTCTCTCTCTCTCTCTCTCTCTCTCTCTCTCTCACTCTCTCTCTTTCTCTCTCTCTCTCTCTCTCTCTCTACTGGGCTCTACCTATATATAGCTGATCAGTATGTGTTTGGTGGCCTGAGGTTGATTTATGCTCAGCAAAGCCATGCGGCTTAATTGCATTCACTCCCATTAAGGAAATAAGTGTGTGTGTCTGTTTGTGTGTGTCTGTTTGTGTCTGCACAGTATGTGCGTGACTGTCTGTCTGTGTATGTGTGCGTATCCTTTTCTGTCCGTGTGCTATCGTACATTCTGTCCAGCGTGGGGTCGTGTCTTCTCGATTAGCCTGTCTATAGCAGAGCCCCTCATTCCACAGATGGAATCATTGAGCAGCACTTAGTGGGATTGCCTGCATTATATCACTGGGGTGGGCGGGCACTCCCCCATACACCTCTAGGTATCTGTTAGCCCTTCCCCCATCCCTCCCTCCCTCTCTCTCTCTCTCTCTCGCACCCCTCCGCACAACATCCGCCCAGCTCTCCCACCCTACCTCGTCCCCTCCTCCTCCCCTCTGTTCTTCACTCCCCCTCCCTCTCCCTCCCTCTCCCTCCCTCCTTCTCTCCAGATCCTGCTCCTCTGCATCCATTCATCTTAATACCCACCCATCCACTGCCCTTGTCTCTGATGCTGCAACTCCTGCTGACTCACTCTCTAGACATGCTCTGTTGCTCTCCGGTGTGTGTGAGTGTGTGTGTGTGTGTGTGTCTGTGTGTGTGTGTGTGTGGGCAGAGCCCCACACACACACACACACACACACAACTCTCTCATTTTGTCTTCTGACAACTCATTTGTGGTGTTGTCGTCTGCGTGGACAATGTGATTCCCTGAAGTGTGTGTGTGTGTGTGTGTGTGTGAGAGAGAGAGAGAGAGAGAGAGAGCAAGGAAGAGAGAGAGGGAGCGAGCGAGACTAGATGGATGCGTCTGGAGCCCGGAGCCAGAGCTAAAGCCTTTGGTATACAAACATTTCCTGTGTGAGATGATTTCAAAGAAGATATTTGCCTTTTCTCAACAACATAAAACTTCCAAATGTCTCCATGTTTTCCGGCTTAAATGCCCATATAGTAATTTCTGAGTCATGTGGATCAAATTAGATTCCAGGATGTATTGTGTGATATGATCGAGCCCACAATTTTCCAGATCTTGATCAATGAGCAGAGCACATCCTGGCTGTATGTTCAGTATTACACTCCATCTCCCTCCCAGCCAAGCAGAAAACCTCTTATCTGCAGTCTCATCTGGGAGAAGAGGACTGGATGAGGCCACATTGATTTCTGATTCCCCAATATGAGATGATGATCATGATGATGTATAGTTTACAAGGGGGAGATATTGAACCAGACAGATATGTGAAGACAAACCTTGTGTTACCTCAGGAACGGTGGCGCTGTTAGCAGGATCATATCAACCACTGGTTCACATAGGGACCCGGGCCATGGAATTATTACGACATCATAATGTATTCATCATTTCCTCAATATTGGGAAGATGAACTCTCAGAGTAAAGGTTCAAGTGGAGATCTTCTTGTTCAGAGTTGTAGAATATTGGGGGCTATTGCCTTGAATGTTTTTGAGAACATTGAGATCTCTGTTGGCTGTTGCCCAAGCAACAGCTGTTCCTCCTGTGGTGCAACCCCCCCCCCCCCCCCCACCGAAACATGCGGCCAAAGAAACCTGTCCAACATAATCTGGATGGGTTTTCTTAAAAATGGAATCGAAGGTTGGTGTTCCTTTGATGACGGGCCATACATTTTTAAGGGAGCAACACAGACCAATAATGTTTCTGGTTGTTCCTTAAGTGTTTCTGATTTAATGTTAATTCCGATAGCAGTGAAACGGTGGCTCAAACATAAACCATTCCGAGTCCCACAGCTGTCCTACACGCACAGCATGTAGTTTGCATCTAGTGTAGGTTAGGGCTGTCAAAAGTGCCATGAAATTGAGTTTGAATATATTCAAATTAATTTAGTAGAGTTCAATTGATATTTGAATTGATTTAAAAAAAAAAGATTTTTCATGAATATAATAGCCTAATAAAATGACCCCTGACTGTAATATTGTATTGTAAACACTGTTACCCCTCGCTGAGGTATTTTTGACAGCGCGGGAAATGAACGTTTTGTGCATGAACACGATTCGCTGCATAATTTTTTATAAATTATATATTATTTACTAATATTACAATATTGGAACTCTCAAATCTAGGTTCGAACTTCTTTAAAAACAAAAAAAAAGATATAACTTTTTTTTCCAAACTTCAATTTTTTTTTGACAGCCCTAGACAACACCAGTGCTGGGATTACACAAACAGTACACCCTTGCTGCTTTCTTTGAAATTCAGTCTACCACATCTAAGGCGGGAAGTAAAAAGAGCCAGTACCTAGGCTACTGTAGCACATCACCTAGAGGATGTCATAGGACTAGAGATATATACACTATCGTCTGAAGTGCAAGCCTGACTGGCTCGTCAGACTGCTGGGGTGTCCCCTGACGTGTCTGAGAGAGACAGCCCATGTCAGATTCATGCTGGGCGTGGTCTCTCCTTCGCTCTTCTCTCCCTTCATTAAAGCCAGCCAGATGCCCAGACAGCTGTGCGAGCATTTGATTGGCTGCACACACGCTTCCATGCTGCTCCTGGATCCCCCATCATCCTCCAGTATCTACCTCAGCCAAATACATGGGGGAAAAGTGACATCACTCATATTGGTAACAAGCCATTACACTGTGGGCTACACTGCTCTTGACAGCTGACTACATCAGTGTCAGCTACCGAAGGCATCTCTGGGACTGGTCAGCCAGCCAGATCCTAGGGACTGCTGCTAGTGTCAAGGGAAGAGGTGGAGAAGCGCTGGTCTGAGACCAGCTCTAATCTGTATGGAACCAGGAGCATGGGCTGAAACCCACAGGGGCGAGTCATGAACCAAATCAAAGTCTTCCCCCAGAGAGAGTGGTCAGATTGTGTGTGCGTGTGTGTGCGTGTGTGCGCGTGTGTGTGTGTGTGTGTGTGCGCGCGTGTGTGTGCGTGTGTGTGTGTGTACGCGTGTCTGTGTGTGTGTGTGTGTGTGTGTGTGTATGTGTGTGTGTGTTCTCTTTCTACTATCGAACAGACAGGGTCGCCTGTTTCCAGGGGTGTATTCCAGAAAGCAGGTTTAGTGAAAACTGAGTTTGCTAACCCTGATATTAATCCATTTAAAAGGGAACAGAGTGCAAACCAAGCAACAATTAATGTAAATGTGTCAGTTAGATAATGAGCTAATTTTCATCTATAAATTAATCTGATCAAATGCAATTCAATCGCAGGGTTAGCAAACTGAGTTTTCACTACACCTGCTTTCTGGGCCCTGTACTACGAAACAGGATTACAGGGTTAGCGCGATAACTTCAGGTTCATGCCTGGTTTATCTGTATCGCAATGGTGGATCACTTTTCACCGCGCAATATCGCCATGGTAACTTATACTGCCGAGCTAAGCTGCTCCAGGGCAGGTTAAGTTCCAGATTACCGATCAAAACGTATGAAGCACTGCCGTTTGACTGATCAATTCACTTGGAAAATGGCATATTAGTGGAGCGGCTAAGAGTTGATTTTAGACAGAATCGTTCAGTTGGTGATACAAGCATGAAAATTGGCATGAGCAGTCTCCATGGGACACTTAACAAGAAAATGGTCCGAGCCAATTTACATTTTCAAGATGGCGGCCATTTTACAAGATGCAAACAAGCTATGAGGGTGGGACATAATGTTTAGATGAATTTGATTGGAACATTGACAAGTGGACGGGTTTTAAGAACTTTAGACAGATTCCATAGAAGGATTGACGGGTGGATGTCGTGAGATTATTGGCCTAAAATCGAAGGTACCTGTTGTCGTAATTGCACGTGACCTACTGTTTTAAAGGAAGTATGAAATATACTTTGATATAAGATTACAACAAAATAATTTTTTTGGCATACATCGTTGAATAGGTGAACACTATGACCAATGATGTGAACCAAAATGGGACATAATGCTTTTTTCATTTCTTTGTGACTTTAAGTGATGTTTAGTTGGTGATACAAGCATGAAAATTGGCATGAGCAGTCTCCATGGGTCACCTGACAAGACAGTGCTCACAACCAGTTGAGATTTCAAGATGGCGGCCATTTTTCAAGATGGCTGCCCACCTTAGTGAAGTAGTTAAGTGATGTAGCCTAATCATTCAATTGGTGATACAAGCATGGGAATTGGCATGAGAAGTCTCCATGGGTCACTTGACAAGAAACTGCTCACTGCCACTTAAAATTTCAAGATGGTAACCGTCACAAGGGAGTTTTTTTTAACTAACAGACAATAACTTTTGCTGAATCCCAAATCGCGCACTTAGGTGAAAGTGCAGAGCACTCGCGGCCTTGTGGCCTTACATGCGCGTTCCCGCTACTAAGGGCTCAGGGTAGTCCCAAAACGGAATTACTAGGTCCACAAGTGCGCCACTGCCGCCATTTTGCGCACTTTAACCGCACTTACCGAAAGTCTGCAATTTCGCAGACTTAGGAGCAGAAAATACCCACAGCCCATCGCGTCTCATGTGACACAGTGCTTGAGTGCATCCGAGTCATGATCCGAGTGCATCACACATAAATGATGACATTTGCAGATAACACAACATTTATCTTGAAATCCACATGCTACCAACATATCCCACCCAACATAATTTTTTAATTATTATTAAATTAAAACAGACGTCAATTGGCAGAGCCGAGCGGAGAGCTGAGGGGAGCGTCAGAGCAGCCTCTGCGTCGGAGGGACGCGGCAGCCAATGAAAACGAAGTGGGAGGAGCATTGAGCTAAACTGCCTTGGGAATCGTTGGCACGCCGCTGGAAGTGCTGTCCCATTTAATTCACGGCCCTGCACCCTCTGGCCCTTCCAGCTGACGTCAATTAAGTGCTCAGGCCTCAGGCCGCAAGTGCGAGGGGCCGCAAGGGTGGTTTGCGCACTCAGATTGGGATTCAGCTTTTGTCAAATAAATACTAAGGGATGAGGAAACAAAAAGGAAGATTAGTAAAATAGCACAGCTGTGGTGCTGAATGGACAGCGATTCAAATATAATAATAATTGAGCAATTACTAGTACTGAATGGCAATATGGACAGATCAAGAGGCAACAGCAGCTCTGACTGACACAGCCGTGCAGCATGACAAACTGAAAATATCTCTTTTGAAAGCAGTACATCACGCCCTGTTTGTGTTCTTCTAGCTCCGGTATGCTTGAAAGTAGCTGCTCCTTCAGTCTAGTTGAATTCACACTGGGTGATTCAACATCCAGTTGCTGCAGTCGTTGGTTGTAGAGAGAAACTAGATCTGCAAGCTTGAATATTACTGGATCTGTGCCATCACTTGTAAACTTCATGTCTGTGATGTACATGACAAGTTCTGAAAAAGCTGAATGGTACAGGTTTTGGCTAGCAGAGCTTCTGGGGTTCTGCTCATGCTTGAGGACATTGAGATGGGCTCACTCTCTATTGTACAGTCCAGCAAGACAGGCAGGATGGTATTTAAACTCCTGTGCAACAACATCACCTGCACTAAGCTTTGCAAGGAGCTTCATGTCACTTAGATTTCTGGCACATTCATTAAGCCTTTCATTAAGCCTTTCATAAACCTTGCTTCAACAGAGGGAAACAAAACTTAGCATTTGCCTCTTAGAAGAGAGGCTGAAAGATGATGGCATTGAAAGTTTCGGATGAAGATGTGTGTCATTCTTGTACTTGCACATACCTATTTTTTCTAAGGGCTTGGAGTTTTTTTTGAGATAGTTGAATATGCAATCATTGAATAAAAGAATGATTAAATATGTGTAGCCTTCATGTCTCTACATCCACCTTGAATCCATGCTTGATCCAGTGGGATCAGGATAATCCTGATTTTTAGCATCAAAACAATCCTACTATCCACCTTAGAATTAGAAATGCTAACTTGACTGCACTTATATAGCACTTTTCCACCTTAGCGGCACTCAAAGCGCTTTACAATGGCCTCTCATTCACGGCAGCTGCCATGCAAGGTGCTAACCTGCTCATTGGGAGCAATTTGGGGTTAGGTGTTTTGCTCAAGGACACTTCGACATGTGGACAATCGGAGCTGGGATTCAAACCACTGACCCTTCGATCATTGAATGACCCTCTCTACCAACTGAGCTACAGTCGCCCCTAAAATACCCAAGAACAACATTTGATCAGGATTTTGGGTATAATTGTATTATCAAATCCATATCCCAATTTACTGTAGGAGGTTCAGGATCACATATCCTGGTTTGAAATGCCCAATTTTGAGATTTAATCCTATCCTGACCACTCTGATCCAGATTTAATGTTTTGAAATACTGGGCCCAGAGGTACAGCCACCTCAATCTCAGCTTTCATTCACCAACACCACATCGATTTAACACGGGTTAATACGCTGGGCTCTGTCTGAACTGCGTAATAATAATAACAGTGACTAAACATCGATGCCACAACGACTTCCAATTACCATGGAGCTCTGAGGCGCTGGAGCTGGGCTAGGTGGAGATGGAGAGAGCAGCCCTCAGGAGAAGCCTACGCTTCCATTCTTCTCACCGGAGACCCTCTGCGCAGAGGCTTTCATTTGTCCCTCCATGTGGCCATGTTGGATTTTTGGTGGAAAGGCTTCTAAAGAAAAGTTTGATTAAATTTCCTTCTGGATTGTACAGTTCTTACACTCTTGTAGAGTGGTTGTGTTGAGCACTGGCCGAACAGCTCTGACAGAATCTTACTGTAGGAGTTCAACCCCCGAACAGCCCTCTATTTCTTTACTTGAAGAAATCGGAATAGAGTTGAGAATAAAGTAAGCCAGAGAGGAGAACTTTTTTCATCAACTCCATCTTCAAGGCAAGGCTTTTTCATCACCTCTAAAACCAATTTATTACATTACAATTCATTGTAGCTCCGCAGTTCTCAAAATGTCCTTTTTATTAGAGGACTTTTAAAGTATGGAAATACTGAAAATACCCTCCAGGGTGAGGGGTCAGAGAGAGAGAGACAGAGAGTGAGTGACTGTAGTTGTGTGTGATAAACACAAGAACAGTTTCCTTAATAATGAATAATAGATCATGTAATTATAATCTGTCTTTACCAGTCATCACATTAAATGGGATTTCCAGTTGTTACATATAACATTTGACAATGGAGCAAAGAGAGGATTTATGAGAAACGCCTTTCGAAGACCATTAAAATCACAAACAACAGTAACAGAACAGTACAGAACACTGTACTGAACACTGGACGTCAACAAAAATACGGGCTGGGATTTGGCCTTTTCCTGAACATCACTGAAAGACGTCATCACAACGTCATCATGATGTTATTTAGCTTGCTGGGCTGAGGAACCTTTTTGTCACATTTTTGAGACATTGCTCTCATTGCAACACAAAACAAACAGGGCATATACAGTATACAGGATATATACAAATGCCAACTTCCTTCACAGAGAATACTGTACCAATCTGGCTTGGGTGAGGTAGTGGGTTTTATTTAATAGTTTTGTGTGCAGAGGGTTCGGGTTAGGGTTAGATAGGGATGGCTACCGTGTGAATAGACTCACGATGCCAGACTTTCCAGATCTCCGCCTGACTCTGGAGTCTACAGTATGAATGGAGTTGAACTTCCCCTGGGCATGGCATCCATTTAACCGGAGACAGCTCTTCTAACTGTTAGCTATTCTCCTGCTCAGGAACAAAGACGCTCACAAATCTAGCCTTTTTCCGCTCCCTGTAAATGAGGCTTGTATTTAGCTTTACACTCCTGCCCCGCTGATGGTAGGATTTACACACTGTGTCCAGAGAGTCACTGTTACCCCTCTCTTAGATGTGGACGTCTCTATAAGACTTGTATTTCTATTTACAAGCAAGGCCTCTGATTCAATACGGACGGGCCCTTTGCAATTTACTCTCACCTGAAGTCTGTGACTGGTCCAACAACAGTTTTCAGGCACAATGAGTCATTTCATTTATTGTGCCCTAAAGCCACTTTCAAATTATCTTGGGGATTATTCTGTTTTGTTCTGTGTTAAATCCTCCTCTGTTATCTGCTAGTATCCTGTACTATTACAGTATGTTGTCTGACAACAACAGTGTTAGCTAACATTCCAGTCCTGTTTCACTCCTTGGCTTGTACATGCATGAATTTTAAACAGGCAGGAGCAAAGACGGCTACATGCCGAACATCAGTCAGGCCCCTTCCTCTTGGCAAGTGGCGGTGATGGAGGAGCTCTAGCCTCTCTAATGCTTTTCAATTACATGAGATGGAGGGGGAGCAACTAGCTAGCGCCTAGCCCTAGCCTGGTCAATTCATTATGCTGCTCATAGCTCCCATGGTGATGGCTGACATTTCTGGTAGTTCTCATGGGGATTGCTCTTGGTTTGGAGGGAATGAGAGTAGGGCCTCTCTCTCTTTCTCTCTCTCTCTCTCTCTCTCTCTCTCTCTCCCTCCCTCTCCCATGTCACTGTTACCATTTCTGTGGTAACAAGCAGATGGAGCAGGGGAGGAAGGTTCACAAACCCACTGATGTCAGGGTAGCAGAGTCGCTGCCCATCGTTCGCCGCAGGCTCAAAACTCACCTCTTCAAGAAATACTACCAGGATCCTCCCTCTTAAGCACCTTTAGTTTGCTATTCTTGGATTTTCTTTCGTTAAATGCAATTAGTGTCCGTCGCTTTGGATAAAAGCGTCAGCTAAATGGCTGTAATGTAATGTAATAAATATCTCTTCGGTCCCCTTCGGGTGGGTTATTATGCCAGCCACAGGAGACAGAGATTAGACTGCTGTAGGTAGAATGCTGTTTCATGTCCATTTGTTTTTATTTTCTGCCTGCTAGAAAGCAGAACTGGGTAAAATACAGTTCCCAGAAATACTTAAAAGAATTTGATTTGCATTTGTTTTATCTAGTTTTTAGAGAGGGCTATGAACTCACATCCCTGCCATCCTAGCAACGTGTCACATCTGCTTGAACACTAGAAGGGATGTGAAAGACCCAGAATGCTCTACAACATCAGGAGGATCAGGAGGATTCGCTTTTTCCTCACTGATTAAACGGAGCAGGTGCTCATCCAAGCGCTCATCTCCCACCTGGACTACTGCAACTCCCCCTTTGCTGGGGTCCCGGCGTCAGCCATTAAACCCCTTGAACTTCTGGTCCAGAAAGCTAGCTGCTGCTAGTCTGGTGTTCAACCACCCCAAGTTCTCCCACACACCTTCCCTTCTCCGTTCCCTACACTGGCTCCCTGTAGCAGCTCGCATCCTCGTACCGTTCTTGCACTTTGCTTTCAGCACTAGATTATGCTCTTAGTCACTTGCTGTAGAAAGGAGATGCACTTGTGAGTTCTGGTAAGTAGTAGTACTGTACATTGGCTTTTCCTATGTTAAATGCAATTATTGTAAGTCGCTTTGGATGAAGCTACATTAATAAGGGGGTCATGATGTGTCTCTGACTTGGTGATGATGATTCACCTTCTCTCACATCACTTCCACTGGCATGTATCTGACAGGACTGCACTCTCTCTTGGTCTCTCTCTTTCTCCCTCTATCTACCCCCCCCCCCCACACACACACACACACACACACACAAAACTGTTGTTTGCCTGTCGTTTCCTCAATCAAATAAAAGCTGTGTTCTAAAGGCTGAAAAGAGCTGTGTCTCCACAATCAGTATTAGCCTATTAGCTGCAGTGGAAATACTGCTCAGTTTATGTTTCCAGGACCACTGCGGGAAAGTCATTACAGTGTGTGTGTGTGTGTGTGTGTGTGTGTGTGTGTGTGTGTGTGTGTGTGTGTGTGTGTGTGTGTGTGTGTGTGTGTGTGTTATACTAAAAACACCAATCTCGCTGCACTGACAGATCCTTCCCTGTCACAGTGAGTCTGTGTTGGCTGGGGTCCATGGTTTTCCCAGGAAACAGGCTTTTGCAGCTAGCAATCTATTTATTTGGCCAACACACTCCGCCTGTCAGAGTTCTGTTACGAACTCCTCCCTTCCTGCTCTCCCTGTCTCACCTTGTTTCCCAGACAGCAATCCGATCAGGGCCATATACAGGCCAGATCTGGCACTTGTGGCTTAGTTCCGACCCATATATGGCCCAGATCCGCTTGCTATCTGAGTTTCTTGCAGGATGGCAGGTGGGGGGACGAGGCCTGATTGCTGATGCAGCACACGTGTGGCCGATTGACCTGACAGGCCTTTTAAAGGTACAGTCACACATGGGCAAAATTAATATTCACCAGGCGAATGCCCAGGTGGTGAAATTTGCGTGTTGTGTGGGTAGTGCTGGATGTGACACACACAAAACCAGTTGGTCTTAGTCTGTTTGGGTTTGAGTCAGCAACCATTGTTGTAAATGGTCCATGTTTGTCAATGTCACTTTTTGATATGTTTTCATGCGAGAAAGTAAACCAGTAGATTCGAACTATGTGGTCAGTTTGTCTAAATAATGTCTGCTATGACATGGCATACTGTAGCTACTGTAGCGAGCCAGGCTGCTACACAACTGAGAGAGCCAGCCAACTTGAGCTATCTAGGCTGATTAGAGATATTAAGATTCTCATAAATACCACACATACAGTAACATTGCCAGAATAGCTCAATCTTGTTGTAACTAAGATATTCTCCCCCAATTTTTTTTTTTACATGTACAGATTTAGCATCTATGTCAGCGAAAACGACGCCAGTAGTAACAACAAGTTAGCGCCACCATCTTGGCTCACTAGCATAGAGAAAACTACAACTAAGACTTTGCTATTGGTTGAGCTTGCAAATTTGGCGGTCAAAGTTCACCAAAGTTGAACTCCACGCGAAGGAACGAGGCAAATTTATTTCACCACCCGAAGCAAATGTTTTATTCACCTCTTCCCTCACACAGAATGGAAGGCAAATTTAAGCAATAA
>NC_140235.1:5232002-5237002 GCF_949987555.1 Borostomias antarcticus
ACGCCATAATTGAATCTTCCAGTTCAAATCAGTTAGATTGGAAGCAATGCCAGAAAGATCTCAACAGCAGGTAACAAGTTGACAATTTTGTCTGATATCAGGCTAAGGACAAACAGCATCACACCCCAATTTGATTCCAGAAGCCACTGAATGACAGAAAATATACAGTACTTGAGTCACTGGCATGATGCAAAGCATCATACTTGTTTGGTGTCCTTGAACCAGGTTCAAAATAAAATAGTTATGATTCTAATTGGATTAGAAGTAGTTAGACTCGGCCCACACCACTCCTCCAGTCTGTCTCTCAGCACTGGCGCACCTCAAGGCTGCGTGCTGAGCCCATTGCTCTACTCCATCTACACATCTGACTGCAACTCCTCCCACCCCTCATACACCAGAATCACATTTGCTGTCCCATCAGTAGTGGGACAGATCTGTGATGGAGACGAGACAGCCTACAGATATGAAGTCCACAAATTGGCTGAATGGTGCAAAAACAACAATCTCACCCTGAACATCAAGAAAACTAAAGAAATAATCATCGACTTCAGACGAGTCAAAGAGGACCTCTCTCCCCTAACCATCACCGGCGAGGAGGTGGAGAGAGTATCCTGTTTTAAGTTCCTGGGGACTCGGATAACGGAGGACCTTAAATGGGAGGAAAACACAACAGCCATGATTCAGAAAGCTCAACAGCGTCTCTACTTTCTGAGGACACTCAAGAAAAACCACCTGTCTGCTGACCTGCTGAACGTGTTCTACCAGCGCTCCATTGAGAGTACCTTGACATATTGCATCACAGCATGGTATGCGAACTGCACAGAAGCCGACAGGAAGTCCCTCCAGAGAGTTTTAAAGACTGCCGAAAACATAATCGGACTCCCCCTGCCCACTCTCGATGACATCTTTAGGACCCGCTGCCTACGCCGAGCAGGCAGCATCCGAAAGGACAAAGCACACCCCTCCCACCACCTCTTCTCCCTGCTCCCATTCGGGGGGCGTTAGAGGGCCTTCAAAGCCCGCACCTCCAGGCTGAGAAACAGCTTCTTTCCTAGAGCTGTCACGGAGCTGAACAAACACTCCCCTCCCACGCCCTCTATCACCCTATGGGACTTATAACTCGGACTGAACGGAATATTGATGGAAGAAATATGGGACTGTGCAATTTTCTGTGTGCTCTTATATATGCTCTTATGTTGGTCTATGTGTGTCACCTCTCTGTGTGTGTGTGTGTGTGTGTGTGTGTGTGTGTGTGTGTGTGTGTGTGTGTGTGTGTGTGTGTGTGGTTGTGTGGCTGTGAGTATTGTTTTAGAGGAAGCTCTTACGACATTTCGTTTTACTTGTATAATGACAATAAAGCTTTCAATTCAATTCAATAATTCCGATTCTAACTTCTCTCATTGTTGCATACAATAAGTGCCCGTGATTGGCTGCATGCTGGGCTTTACAGTCATGTGTTTCATTGCTCAGGGCCTTGTTGCCAGGATACGGTATTCCATGGAATCTGAGAGTGTGGAAACACACTGGGTTGGCAGATTGGGCTCCAGTCTGACCTGTGTATTTTGTCTGGCAGGCAGAAAGATATGAGAGATAGACAAGTGATTACACTGATGGAATACTGTATGTGCTGTACCTGTCTCTGGTTCTTGTTGACATCAGGTTGATTAGGCCCCTAAGTTCACATTATCATAGAGCCTTGGCTTTAGCTTCGGAAGCTAGCGCAGGTCTACATGTGCCCAATAAGCATCATTGTTTGCTGTTAGCTACTACCCAATGTTTTGGAAATGCAGATAAATATCTACTGTATTGAATAACCATCAGTAAGTTAAACTGTACAGTATACTGTATTTCAGGGAGGCACCACAGCCCAAGCATTCTTCTAGAGTCTCTCTTCATTTACCTTTAATGTGAGCAACAAAATGAATTCTTCCTGAACACATACAGGAGCCATGTATATTAACACACCAACACGCACGCACACACCCTCAGCCACGGCTGTGCTACATGCACAGACTGTAGCCCTGCTAATTTATTCATCATTTTCCCACACTTGAGCTTCCTACAGTAGAGAGGGAGGAGGGGGAGGGAGGGGGAGGGAGGGAGTGAAGAACAAATGAGAGAGACTGAGGAGAGAGGAGTGTATTGTAAGGAGGGAGCCGGCCTGCCTTCCTCCCAGCTTCGGCAATGATGACTAACTTTGGAAGGGGATTCTGGGTGGGAGTCAGGGAACTCAGGAGAGAGCAGAGCGGAGCTCCATAATATCCTTAAGCCAAACGTCGCTGCTTTCTTACAGCTTGCGGCTAAAAGCAAAGCATGTTTCGACTGTAAGATCCGCCTCGCTGTGCTTAGCTGTGTTTACTGGCATTGCGTAACATCGGCTAACGTGGAGCAGCGGGGGGGGGGGGGGTGAAATTGTTCTCCTCAAGAGCCGGTTGGTCACAGCTTTATAAACGAGTTCTGCCGCTTCCACCACGAGCCTTTGATGATGGTGATGCAGCGCTGTACGGTACTGTGTTGCACTGTGGATCTTCACTGGCGGGTGTGAAATTTTACAATGGCACCTGGGTTAGAGGAAGTCCTCTCTCTCTGAAGATTAAAATACATCCTGCCCCCTCTGTTATTCCCGAGAAGCTAAAATAACCCAGAGATTTGTTTTGAAGAACATAACGGCCCATAGTCAGCCTGCTCATGGTGGGCTGTGCTCACTGATGTTTTCAGCTGGGCTGTACAGCAAGAAAAAGAATAGATATAACAAAATATTATACACTAGGAAAGAATAAATGTGTTTGTGTAAAACTGTTTTCAGTCGAGATCACTTTAGTCAAAATTGACCCATTTATTTTGCATGCAGCAAATACAGCATATGGAATTTTGGCAGTGTGCTCTGTTCAGGGGGCCCCCTGCCTTCCACTGCGTAGTGGAAGGCGCGATCGTAGGGGGGGGCGGTGATTTAGATGTTCCCCCCCTCTGGGCCAGCTTGGCCCAGAGTGCCGGAAGAGGGAACGGCATCAATTTAGCCCCCTGCCTCCATGACGATCAGAGTGGGCCGCGATCGGGTAGTCGCTCGGAGGTAACTCAGCCCACTAAGACCATCAAAGAGCGCCACAGGGGGACTGCTGTACATTATAGTCCCTGGCCTCCACGGGCCGACGCTTCGTGGAGTTCTGAAGGAGTACAGCCTAAAGCCTCTGCCTCCATAGCGACCGGAGGGACCATGATGTTTCGGATGTTTTGGCCCATGATCACCATGGAGCGCCACAGAGAATAAGCACATTAAGTTCCCCAGCTTCCACTAGCCGACGCATAGTGGAATACCAGAAGAATGCAGTAAATACCCCCGGAACAGAGAGCAACGATGACAACAGAGATGACATCGACAACAACACAGGTGGAGCAGGGGAGGAGGTGGGGCGAGCAAGCAGGTAGCAAGTGATCGCAGCAGTAATGGCATGAGCAAACAATAACATGTTTTGACAGCTTAAATACATGTACTCTAACGTGCTGGACCAATGCTAAGACAGCTGACAGTCAGCTGGTAGGTTGCGTTATTACGGGGTCTGACTGATTAAGCCGCTGCTGACTAGCCCGGCGTTGACGTCCGTGCCTCGCCTGAAGTTACGTCGGAGACTTCATTTCTGATCTGCTCTGGGCTACCAGGGCACAGTGTTCCCCAGTCATATACTGTGAGTTCATGCACTGACACGACTGGATAGACACAGACAGACAGACAGACAGACAGACAGACAGACAGACAGACAGACAGACAGACAGACAGACAGACAGACAGACAGACAGACAGACAGACAGACAGGTAGATAGACAGATAGATAGATAGATAGATAGATAGATAGACAGACAGACAGACAGACAGACAGACAGACAGACAGACAGATACTTCAGTAATCCCTGTGAGGGGAAATGTGTTGCTCCTGTAGACGACAACATATTGTGAATGTTTTCACTCACTGACACGTACAGCCAGCCACGCTCTCACACACGTTTCTTGCAGCTGTGGATTATGTGTGCCCACCCAGGCCTGTACGGCTCAGCCTGGCTTGGTGCAAAAGGTGTGAAAAGGGTTTAGGGGCATGGTTGGATTACTGGGGGGGTCCAGGCGGTTTGTGAAGCCCATCAACAATCTACAGTGAAAACAAAATGTATATAGACAAATAATGCTTGAATATGTGGGCCCCTCAGCTTATTATACTAGGCCCCTCCTATAGGGCCCTCTGGCTACAAGGTCCTTCAACTACCGGGGCCACCGGGCCTCCTATAGGGCCCTCTGACTACCCGGCCACCAGCCCTTCTAGGGCCCTGTGACTACCAGCGCTTGCTGCTCCTATAGAGCCCTCTGACTCCCAGGCCAACAGCCCTTCTAGGCCCCTCTGACTACCAGTGTCCACCCTTCAACTACCAGCATCCCCGGCCCTGCTAAAGGGCCCTCTGACTACCAGCCCTCCATTCAATGCTACATTTTTGCTACACTGCCTGTCTTAGGGCATAGCACACTGGAGTAAGAGCCTCATTATTGCAGCAGGCCTATTTTAAACTACTTACATGAAGTCATGGAAATGCAGGGTAAAATATTCTGAAAAAGTTATGAAAATTCATCAGTAAATATAGTATGTGCAGGAACCCTGCCTGAACTTGTCTTTGCATATCGTTGAATATAGTTGTGTTTTTTGCCTGAACTAAATGTTCTCTATTCCCTTTATTTCCGAGTTATCAGAGTGCACCAGAATGCTCCACCACAGGGGTTTGGTTTGCAAACTTTCTACAATATTTTTCACCAGCCGTCAATGGATGTTCCCTTTAAACCCACCTGTTCAAAATAATCCCAAAATGACTGTTTCAATGGGGATACAGGGCCGGCGCGCCCATAGAGGCGAATTAGGCAATTGCTTGGAGCGGCACTTTGGCGGCAAAAAGTGAGCCGACCAGGTGTTCGCGTCAACTTCTGAGGAATCTGACAATTATACTGCACCTGCCGCCAACCTCCT
>NC_140235.1:5239502-5275464 GCF_949987555.1 Borostomias antarcticus
CCTTGTTTTCTTTTGTTTTTTTTGCCTCCATTGTGCAACAAACAGTGTTTAATTGGTTTCCAAAGGAAACGGCAGTGTATGACTGCTCTTACCTGTTGCATTAGGATATTGCTTCTTTCATTGTCATCATTTGTATTCTATGGGCCCTGTTCATCCTGTTTGATTGGATGATCTGCTCCAAATCAAGGTTCTAATTGGCCTTTACATGTAAGCGTCTTGTGCTAATCTCTACAAGGTTCTCCCATGCGGAGCGGCTGACCTTGAATTAGTCATCACAATCACACACAAAGCTAATGACAAAACACCCCTGTGTGCAACCCGGGATAGGATGATAATGTGGTGCTTGATTACCACAGAGTGACATTCTCTGTGAGCGGCATACATAGTCTGTTCTATATTATTATGCTCTGGGCCTGGTAGTAACTGAACCTGCAACCTCTCCTCCTCATCCACCCCCCACCCTCCCAGGCATGGAAATCATCAGCGATGATGAGATATTAGTAAAGGAATGGGCAAGAGGAGCACATCCCATAATTTGATTATGCAGATTCATGTTGCTGTTGACGACCCCTGGGCTTTAGACGCCGTAGCGGTAATTGAGGAGTAGCGCTGCACGCATCAAAGGCTGTTGTCGCACGGATGACAGATTGGGACGTGTTTATTTACAGACTAGAGGGAAGTGGAGAAGGAGGCAGGTGAAATTGGACGACAGTCAGGAAGTGAAGCTATACTGTAGGTCCCTGGGGACAATGAGAGTTTGAATGCTGCGACTGAGACCACTAGTCTAAACAGAAACAGAAAATTACTTGTGATCATTTGACACAGAGTACACTGAGATATCCATCCAACAATCTGAGGGAGGCTGTAACAGCTGGGCTCACGGAAGGAGGGATGAAAGCCTCCTTCTCCTTGAGTGGGAGGTTTGTTTACTTCAGTATTGACAAGCTGTACACATTTCGATAGGCATTTTCTGTGTGCATCTCTATTTGTGGTGATATCTGAAATACTGAGGTAGGATGTACTTTCTGCTCCAAGATCAATGTGCTGTTTAGTAACAGAACACTGTGTTCACTACATTTTCAAGGTTTTTCCTTGCTCAGAATGGGTCTTTGGGGGGTGATGCACACACATTTTTTGGGAAACCTCAGTTTTATACCTATCATAAAACCTCAGTTTTATGCATCCTACCAGCATATTTAGGCTTATATTCTTTGTTGTCATTTTGACTGAGCTCACTTTTCACAATCGCAGGAAATCTCCCGACATGACACAAAATGGATATGAAGACAAAATGTTTAAGATACTGATAACCTGTCTAAATTATCTCGATTACTAGTGGTCCAAACCATGGACAGTGAAAGAAAGAGGGATGGGCTGCACTTGAAACAAGCAATCAAACACATTTGGAGAGGATTTGAATTGTTATTTTTATTCTCAATTTTTTAGCATTTTGGCACTGGTGATTTTCCTTTGGCTAAAATCACTTTGGGGGCCAAAAATCCTCTGCAGGAAAAACCCTGATGACTTTACTTTTTTGTAAACATTAAGTAATTAGCGTTTCATGATTGTGGGACAGAATTCTGAAGTACTTGCACAGTACATATACAATTATGGCAGGCAATTATTTTGAAACACACACACACACACACATATTGCAATTAACTGTGGCGTGGCTTGCATCTAGGGATGGGAAATTATTTTATTGATACCAATGCCATTATCGATTCTGATTATCGGTCTGATACTTAATTGATTCCCTTATTGATTCCTCATCAATTTTCTACATGCAGAAAAAAATAGGCCTACATAGGTTTTCAGCATCAACACAGCTGTTTTATCAACACTGAGTTTGAACAGCGTACAGCATGATCAGTGAACAGTGTGTGAAGCTACACTGTAGAATGTCTGCCTTTGAACATGAAATGCTCCTTTTATTAAAATGATATAACTCTTAAACACATATAACTCTGATTGATGAAGAAGAAAAAAACCCTGTAGATCTTAATTGTTGCGTTGGGCAGCCGGGGAGAGAAGCAGCCCCCCCTCTGAGAGGGTTACATAAGGAATGTTCTGTTGCTCTACAGGGAGGAACACACAGAGAGCAACAGCATACAGCAACAACCTTGCACTACTAATGGAACATACCGGGAAGAATATATACAGTACAATGTCTAGGTCTACGTGGTACATACCTTGCACAAGTTTACGTGTGTGCACGCGTGCTTGTGTGTGTGCTGCGTGATGGCTTGAACCCCATTGTAGTACAGGCCAGAGGATGGGATAGGATGAGGTTTTGATCGGAATCAACCCACCAGTCACAGCAGGCCTGCTTCCATATTCCCTTATCAACACCTTTGTCTGATACTCAGCAGGCTGGCAAAGTCTTCAATTACTTCCTGTCAGTGTTTTTGTTTATGTATGTCTATATTCATTAGTAGTAGAGCTACAGTACACAGTGTTGCTCTGCCGTCAGCAGATATAAGTAATAACTGTATCACCTATACAGTCATGCCTCCATCACACCTCATTAGCACAGGAATGACATCCAGGCCAACTCCATTTATTGTCCCAGAATATTAATTTGATCCCTGTATTCTGGTTTGGCATGCGTGCTGTACATTAGTACATGCATGTGTTTCCCATTTACCAAGTACAGTATATTGTGCTTTGTACATAAAAAACGATGGTTACATATTGTAACCCTAGTTCTATGAGTGGAGCTGAGCCTAGTCTCAACGCCGAACCCATGAGACCCATCATCTTTCGCTGATACACTACATAAGCGACGTTAACTAAGTTACTGCATGATGCAGATTTCTCTATGGGTCCGGGACACTTCATGTAAAAATCTGGTGTTCAAATCCTGGCAATTCATTGGTAGCGCCGGAATCCCAGCACCACCAATCAGTAACGACTTTCCTCATATGGCTGTCTCAAGTCCACACAAGTCTGATCCGATGCATCCTCGATAAAATGGGGGGAACAAGAACACATCCTGGCATTTGATGCAGACTTGGGACTTGCATACTTTTGAATTGGAACAGTACTTGGGCTCCGACTGATGACATTTCACAAGTTCACAAGGACGCAAGTATGGACAAGTACGCATATTGGAAAAGGGCCCAAGTTTCAAGAACGTACTCCTGAAAGGAAACTGTTGTCGACACATTTTACATGAACAGTACAGTATATTATCATACCATGTTATTGAATTGATTTTTTCAACATTCTTTTAAAACTTTATTTTTTCAACTTCTAATAAATGTTTACATTTTAGACCAAACAAAAAATGTGTTGGGCATAAATGCCAGCCCTACAGATACATCTAAACTAGAAAAACCCACTCCACTTATACATTCAACAACTGTACATGCTGACTGAACATGCGTTATGGGTGGGGGACGACAGTGTCACTGCACTGTGCACTTGTTTGCCAAGTCCACTTGTTCTTAAGTCTCCTTCTCAGCATATTCATATTAGTCCTACCCTTATATGAAGTGTATCTAATAATTGAACTCTCATTGAAGCTCTGAGACATGGTAATGTTCTCTGTGGTGATTGGCGAACACAGCAGGCCTCCTCTCTCTCTCTCCATGTCTGGATTGGTTACTCTGAAGTCTGGCTGGAAACAGGACAATAAATAGACTATATAATATATAATATAGTTGGAGTCATGGGCCTGGCTGACATAGAGCTTAATGTTCGAAATAAATACAATCATTTCAAAACAAGTCTCTTTCTGAAGTAAACAGAATGAAATAACTGGAAATATAAAAGCCAATCAGAACAGATTAACCTGAACAAAGGCTGTTCAGAAGTAATGTTCATTCGGAGAAGGGTGGAATAACCTGTCCAAGATATTGTAGGCCGTGTCAGGTTAGAAAATAGGCAAACTGTTAATGTTGTGATATATTGAAAGTGTTTTCCAGACCTGAGGAAAGTAGATTTGGCCAATAGTTTGTTTATGCACTGACATGCTCTATATGAATATGTAACAGGAAGCTCTAATCAGTGTTAACATGAAGCTCTAATGAATGTTGGATTTAAATTTTTTACATGGTTGCTAGAATATATAAAAGCTACTTTTGCTACAGGAAACGCTTGCTCTGTTGGTCTAGTGCAACCTATTAGAACCAAAAAGACCAATTCACAATAATATCCAATAGAAAGAATCATGCAGCATAGCCTAAACCTGTCACCTACAGTCACATATATAAACTAAGGACCCTGATGTAGAGTGTGTGAGTGAACTTGGTTTTGCAGTTGTGCGTATGCATGTGGCATGCTTGTACTGTAAGTGTCTTTCATAAAGCACTACCCCGGGCTTGTCTGCATTCTGGGCTCAACTCCCTGTATTCACCAGCCTCTATCATCAAAGGGTTCAACTCCCTGTATTCACCAGCCTCTATCACCAGAGGGTTCAACTCCCTGTATTCACCAGCCTCTATCACCAGAGGGTTCAACTCCCTGTATTCACCAGCCTCTATCACCAAAGGGTTCAAGTCCCTGTATTCACCAGCGTCTATCTCCAGAGGGTTCAACTCCCTGTATTCACCAGCCTCTATCACCAGAGGGTTCAACTCCCTGTATTCACCAGCCTCTATCACCAGAGGGTTCAACTCCCTGTATTCACCAGCCTCTATCACCAGAGGGTTCAACTCCCTGTATTCACCAGCCTCTATCACCAGAGGGTTCAACTCCCTGTATTCACCAGCCTCTATCATCAGAGGGTTCAACCCCCTGTATTCACCAGCCTGTATCATCAGAGGGTTCAACCCCCTGTGTATTCACCAGCCTCTATCATCAGAGGGTTCAAGTCCCTGTATTCACCAGCCTCTATCACCAGAGGGTTCAACCCCCTGTATTCACCAGCCTCTATCATCAGAGGGTTCAACCCTGTGTATTCACCAGCCTCTATCATCAGAAGGCTCAACCCCCTGTATTCACCAGCCTCTATCATCAGAAGGCTCAACCCCCTGTATTCACTAGCCTCTATCACCAGAGGGCTCAACCCCCTGTATTCACCAGCCTCTATCATCAGAGGGTTCAACCCCCTCTATTCACCAGCCTCAATCATCAGAGGGCTCAACTCCCTGCAGTCCGCCTTCTGAATGCCCTCTCTGACAATCTGAGGGGACCACAGACCCTGGATTCTTTTAAGACTGGTCTAAAGACCTACTTATTTAGAAAAGCTTTTTGTATGTAATGTGTAATTAGTGTTTTCCTAACGACTCTGTGATTGTTTCAGCACCTTGAGACATTTGACACAATGAAAAAATATGATTGATGATGATGATATGAATATTCATTAGCCTCGATCTTCAGAGAGACTCACACAACCTCCCTTCCCACCTGCAAATGAGAGATTCATTAACGCTGTATTCAGATGTCTTATGGAACCTTTTATTTCTTTCTCAAATATCTCAAAGGTTCCTCCTCCCCATGGGTGATTTTATAGGGGGGGATTGGCCAGCCCAACTCTGCTCAAATTCTTTAAAAAATAATAATAATAATCAATCAATCAATCAAAGCTTTATTTGTATAGCGCATTTCATACCCAGAGGCAACACAATGCGCTTTACAGAGAACAAGGGAGGTGGGCATACGACCCACCCCTACATATTCCAGAGGGAAGCAAAAAAAACAGTAATCACCCGGGGGCCAGATAAGTGAGCTGTAAAAATTCTTCCCTGACCCCTCTCAACAAGGCGATCGAGCAAGCTCCAGGAGTATGTTTGAATAATAATTTTTTTAAACTAATTAACACAATTATTAAATACATAATTGCGGTTTGTACCAGTTTGTGTTAGGTCATCATTCATTTTAAAAGTGTATTTATTACTTAAACTAGGCTACCTTTAAAAAAAATATATATATATACACCAATGGCACAACTCATCCGTCGACCTCAACTATTTCCGGTTTGATCTGTTACCGCAAAAAAAATAGATCTGACTGTACTGCTCAGTGCTCAACAAGCTACAGCTAGCCAACTAGCCTGCTCACAATGGCGAAAACAATTGACCACTTCTTCATAAAAAAAAATAAAAAAAATGGCAATGCTAATGAAGAAGCTACCACTCTAAATGACACCGCAGCAGGTGCAATCGAATGAAGAAGTGCTCCAGAGGCTATCGAAGCTAGCACTAGCACTAGCAACATCACCATCGGCGAGGAAGCTAGCACCAGCAGGCAGTTGCAGTTTGATGTTGTGATGTTGGGTATGGCCTAGTGCTCGGTCATAAAGTCATATTGACATGCTTGTGGTCATATTGACATGCATGCTAGATGAAGTTTGATGTGTTGTGCATATTGAATTGGATTTCTTACTTTTTTTCATACTGTTCACAACTGGCATTCTTTGTAAATAGATGGGACGGGACGGCAGAACTGTTTTTTTTTCTCACGTCAAAATGTTGCCCCCCCCCACTCTCAGAGGGTAAAATCGCCTATGTCCCCCCCCCCCTCTGCGCTCCAGCCCTTTGTGAGGACAGCGAGTCGGCGGGAGCCGGTGAAAAAACACATCTTCTCCGCTCCGCTCTCTCGTAATTGCAGCTTTAATGGGAGCTACAGCAATCACCTGGAGGACAGGCAGGTCTCCGTTAGAGCCTTCGCTCCTTAGTTCCTCATTCTCTCGCTCCGCTGCTTAACTTTTAAGCTGCGCCTTCCCCGTGTTCGAGAGAGTCTCTCTCATCCCGCACCTACTCAACGCCATTCCGCCTCACCTCGGCGTGATCTATGGAAGTGCTGGAGAATACAGGCCGTCACCAACACGCTCGTTGGAGATGAGGGAAGGTTCTCCTTTTCTTCTCTGTGATTAACTGTTCGGCTCCTTGCCGCCTGACTGGCCGGTGATTAAATAGGTCTATTATCTCGCGGCGAAACATCCTGGAGCCTCCGAGAACACGAACACTTCCTCTGTCACCTACTGTATCACTTTCTGAAAACTTTCAATCCCCTGCCAACTTCAGAGACATTGTAATAGTCTCTAGAATTAATAGACCACATTAGACCTTGGGAACTGAGGATATCCAAACACCAAGCAATTATTTTGTCTTCCACTAACTCCGGTGCATGTTTATAGAAGTGCCAGTGGAGGTTCTGGGCAGCATGGCCAGTGTGTGGAACTCCAATTTCACTGAGACAAATCAATCTCAGCTTCTTCTACGCGACTGTAGAATCTGTTCTCCTACAGTATACGGCTGTGAATGCTGGACCCTGAAGCCCACACTGCAGCCAGGAAAATGAGTCTGGCGGGTCACTGATGGAGAGACCCGGAGCTCCCAGCCAGCCAGCAAACTGGGGTTATTGGAGCCGACACACGGGCATCGATCACAAGGGCACCCCACACTATGGACATACTAAAGAAGTAAAGATGCAGGAGTGGAAATTATAATAATATTAAATTACAGGCAAGCTAGCCAGATACATGGAGGATCTTTATGACTGGAAACGCCGCTGGAGGGGTCGTATGAGGACAACCTAGAGAGGAGGGTACGACCCAAAGTCTCAAGTCTGTGCAGACTGCAGCCTCAGTGTGGAACTGTGGTCATGGGCATCAAGAGAGAAGAGCTGCAGATGTGCAAAGTCTCAATTTTCTCAGTAAGCCAAACAGAAGGAGACAGTAATTTGGTCGCCTGCTGCCAAAGCTTGTTAAAATGCGCTTGTTAAAAATTAGGACGGGAATTTTTTTTTGTTTCTCTCACAAATCGTTGCGCCCTCCTCTAAAACAATTTGTGAGAGAAAAATTCCAGTCTTAATTTTTAACAAGCGCATTGTCAGAAGATTTGAGCTACTACATTGTCAGAAGATTAGCTCCAAACCAAAATACAGTAGTGCTCTTTGGTTACACTAAGGAAATTATGTAACAGATGAGGAGATGAAAAAAAACCAATCCCACAAGACTTCTGCATGGTTCTCTTCTCAAACCCTCTATTGCAACACAATGGCCATGAAAAACCTTTCTCAATCAATATTCCCATCTGTGGCCCTCTAGGCAAGAGCTAGCAGGGCCTGGTTCGTTTCTCCCTCTACCGTAGCCGTAGGTGGGCAGCTATACTGTAGCAGTGCGCCATATGTCAACAGTAATACAAATGGATTTTTTTTTCCCATGCGGCGGTGAAGCGTGCAAGGTCACACAAGGCAAGACCGTTTGTTTGGTTGTCAAATGCTAAGAGGCTAACGTTCCGCTAAACACAAGCGTGACTTCCTGTCCACCATTCCATACTGTACCATAAATACCAACCACCGTACACATATCTGCCGTGTTCTTAACATATCACATGCTACATATAACACATAATGCTCATACTAGTAGCTACATAAATCATTACTGGTTGTATAGCATACAGTACATACATTATATCCACCACATTAAATTCTATACAGTAGGCTATATCATAAATATTTGTGCATGGCACATAGCGTGACTCCATCTGTACCTGTGATTCCTACTGTTCTCCATCAGACGAGTCCATAGTGTTTACTCTGAAGCTGTTTGCAATTTATGTGTGTGTGTGTGTGTGTGTGTGTGTGTGTGTGTGTGTGTGTGTGTGTGTGTGTGTGTGTGTGTGTGTGAGAGAGAGAGAATGTTCAATGGGTAAATGTGTTTCTGATCTTTTATACCTTCCTGCACCCATACCAGAGGGAGAGAGAGGAGTATGTTTTGTAAACATTTACTTTATAAACCTGAGACCAACATCCCGAGAGATTCAAATGTTCAGTGAAGCAATACAAAGCCTCTGACAAACCAACCAAGCCGCCAGGTTTATTAGGGGTCGGGCCGAGCCTCAGCTGCCAGTCCATTTTGTATGTCCCAATATTCTGAATGTTTTCCCAGGAAGTCTGACTTCCCATGCATGAAAAATCACCAAACTTTGCACATAGGTCCAGTCCTTCACCAAAAGTCCTCAACTGGAATTGTGGGCCAATAAACCTGATGGTGGCGCTACAGCAACAGTCTACATTTTTTAACTTAAAAAAAAATCATATCAAATCAGCCGTACTCACTTTTCAACCACCACCAAAACGTAGGCCCAAGTGAGTACAAAGACCATATCCCTCGAGCTGGCAGGAATTATGAAGTCCATCACTCAGTTTCTCTCAAACCCTACTCCTCCCACTGTTTTTGATCAATTGACACCCCAATTGTTACACTAGATCTTCAGACTGTCCCCCACGAATAATCTTCACAGATTTTTGAAATATCAAAAACGGAGCCCACAGCGCACCAAAATGTTTTACTGTAAACAGTACTGTATGCAGCTATTGCAAATACTCGCTCAATAAAATGTATTCTTCATGCTATAGTAGATTTGTATCTCAGTTAGAGAGAATTATATCTCAAAAACTGTATTTTTGACAGCATTTTGAAGTCTGTCCTCATTTTGTCCTCTCAAACTACTGCTGTTCTTGCCAGTAAAAATATACTACCCATAATTCTGTAATGCAACAGCAATGTCTCCACCAATCAGAGATGTTGCTGTTGGCAACCCCGCCCCAGTAGTGGAAAACTGGCTAAATTGACTGATTGAGTGGACACCTGTGCCAATCTTGTTCTTTGTCTGTTCATTATTTGCTGTAGCTGTAGTATCCCTGGTGTTTCCTGTGCCATCTTGTAAGTTTGTAAACTTGTCAGCTTTGTCTTTTGTTCTCCACTTGGTGAATGTGTACCCTGGTTTTATTGTTAAGTCTTTAGTTTTGTTTTTTTCCCCTCGTGGTGCCTTTACATTTTGTGGAAAGTGCTGAAACCTCCATGTTACACGCACCTGTGACGTTTACATGCAACTCTTGTGATTGTGCTGTTTAAGGGCGTATTCACATATGTTAGTGCACACCATTGATGTGCACCAAAAGCGAAAGTGATACATTGTTTTCATTTCTCAGCTACTGTGGTTTGCTTTCACACAGCACCACAAAGTCACATGAAAAGGCTCAGTGCTGTCATTGGTCAATATCTTTCTGGGGGCAGGTGCAAGAGCGTCATGGAAAACCTTTTAGGTCAAATATGTGGCGTGCACAAGGTAGTTGCATCAGTCTGAGGTCGTGCGCTTTCACACCATAATTGGTGCGCACAAGAATTCGGTTGAAATAGGGTTAAATAGTGTCTGTGTGAATACACCCTAAGTCATGGTGTGAAACCATCTATGGCTTCTCAGATGGCAGGTAGATCAACAAGAGCTCAAGCCCCAGGGGATGCAAAATAAAATGCTAATGCATACTCAGGCATTGTACTGTGACATGATTTTTTTAACAATATTTTGAACGTGTAGTTGTTACTTTTTCTTCATCTTGTTTGCATCTCTTCATCTGACCAGTCTTTTGTCTGCTTCCATCTCAATCAGTCCCACATGTGTTCAATACAATCAAATCAGTTGATCAGTGAATCCATGCTCAGTCCAGAGTCCCACAACCCATTCCCATCACAGTATGTAAGCCTACTTAAGTTCATGCAGGATTCCTATGGTGTAAATATCTAGTTGTGACATTTATACTTTTTAGGTCAAACTGCCAGCTTCTCACTTGGCTCAACAATAACACGACCTTCCCTTGGTGTCTGGTTGTGAGTTCATGCCCTGGGTGATGCAGAATAAACATGCTAATGTCCTCGTGTACTTTTCATTCGTCTCCTCCTTCCTCTTCCTCCTCAAAACGTCCGGTCCTGATCCAGTGCTGTCCAGCGGCTTTAATTACTGTTGTTTACTTCAGGTTACGCTCTCTCCCTGGTCTCTAGTCTTTCTCTGGTCTCTCTCTGATCTAATGCCCCCCTCTCTCTGGTCTAACTCATGTTCAGTGAGCTGAGATCTAATTAGATCAAGGTTGGATCGTGTGCTTGAGGATCGGAGTTATTCTGTTTTTGTTTTGTTTACCCTTTCAAATTTATCACCGGGGGTTTAGACTAGGTCGCCACAGGGAAGTAAGATCAGGCGTTGCGTGAAGGATGGTTCAGAACAAATAAATTAACATTTTCATAAACTGATGTTATCAACATCCCCCATTGCTCAACTGTGGTTGGGTGTATTGTTTCCTCTGGGTCATGGAAGATTCATGAGAATTGTGGAACTAATTTGCATGTAAGTCTTAAATATCAACAAAGATACACCTGGCTTATTGATCCGCCGCGTGACATTCTTTCAAAACTCACATTCCACAGTGAGTGTAAACAATATTAAAAAAGAAAAAACTCTCAATATTTTCTCTCTTTAGTTCCCAACAAAAAGCTATCCAGTCCAATTTGTGTGCTCGGGCGTCTCGGAGGCTGTGGGTTGTCAACAGGGAGGTCAGACAGTGAATTGTCTGCTGAACCGCCCTCCCCCCCCCCCCCCCCCCGCCATACCTGAGCCGTATCGTCCCTGGCAACAGCTCCACAGTCGAACACTCACATCCCTCACAGGTAATTATTGTACCGTAGGGCAGTCTCGCTGCTCCTGAGTGCTGACAGTCTCGCTGCTCCTGAGTGCTGACATTTCTTTTTATGGCGGAGTGTAAAAGAAAGTACAAATGACAGATTTCCTACAGAGCGATAAGGTTTTTTTTTCCCCCAACTGTCATTTTCCCACACTTTGTTCTTTCAGAGACCGGGCCGGGCCATTACTGCTCTTACAAGTACACTATTATAAAAGTCGTTCCCTAATACCCCCCCCCCCCCCCCCCCCCCATGCGGGCGGACTCCGTTCCGTACTAGCCACCCCGTGTTACAGGGATGGTGGGTGTGCGTGCGTGTGCATACGCATGTGTGTGTGTCTCTCTTTCCTCCCCGCGGTGGTCTCTCTGCTCTCCCCACGGTGGTCTCTCTGCCTTCCCCACGGTGGTCTCTCTGCTCTCCCCACGGTGGTCTCTCTGCTCTCCCCACGGTGGTCTCTCTGCCCTCCCCACGGTGGTCTCTCTGCTCTCCACACGGTGGTCTCTCTGCTCTCCCCACGGTGGTCTCTCTGCTCTCCCCGCGGTGGTCTCTCTGCTCTCCCCACGGTGGTCTCTCTGCTCTCCCCGCGGTGGTCTCTCTGCTCTCCCCACGGTGGTCTCTCTGCTCTCCCCACGGTGGTCTCTCTGCTCTCCCCACGGTGGTCTCTCTGCCCTCCCCACGGTGGTCTCTCTGCTCTCCCCACAGTGGTCTCTCTGCTCTCCCTGCGATTGTCTCTCTGCTCATGACAGACACACAGCTGGGAGTGATGTCCATCTCCACACAACTGCGAAACTGTCCATCTCCACACTCACATAGATACACACACACACACACACACACACACAGTCCATCTGCCCTTTTCCTATAGAAACGAGAATCACATTCAACACTCAACATTAAGATCATTATGTATTGCCTTGTTCATCATGTTGCGCTGTAGGCACCTGATGTACTGTAAGATGATGAGATTTCATTGTCCTGACCTACAGGCAAGACTAACGAGGACTAATTAAACCAATGAGGGACACAGTCGGGCCTGTAACCCTGCCAAGTCTGACTTTTTATTTGGCATGACCTTTAATGAGAGTGCGGCAGATCCTACTGTTTCAGACTCCTTCTTATAAACCATGGCTAGTCGAAGTCCTTATGGGAACTAGTGTAATGCTCAGAGCAGGGATTAAGGGTGCACTTTTTAACTCCCCTCCTTCTCCCCCTTTGCCCATGTTTGCCCCCCTAATGCCTTTTGGGGTTTAAATTACAGAATGGAATATTAACCTTCACCCCGTCCTGGGGAAGTGCATGTTACTGTATTGGGTCTTCGCTGTGCACCAGTCAGACAACCCCCAGTGAGAAGAACTTGTGATTGACATGTTTGTGTGGGTCCCCATGACGGGGCCCCCTGGAGGCTGGAGGAGTGTCCTGCACTGATGGCTCCCTGGTGACAGGACGTCCCCCTAGCGCTGACACCTCCCGTCCTGCCCCCTTAACGCCGAGGGGACACATCGACACCCAGGACTGCCGCCCGGCACTCGGACCCGTACCAAGCCAGAAGTGGCAGCCATGACAGGGGGTCTAAATCAATCTGACCCCCCTAATCAAGGAAGTAGGAGTTAGATGTGGGGGAAGATGGAAGATGCTCGTCCCACTACCTTGGTAAGATTCGTCCTGACCTGTAGCAGCTCGCCGGTCTTCTCTGGAGACTAGGGACTGAGGAGTTGTGACGCGTCCTCTCCTTGCTTTACCCTTCGGCTGTCAGTGTGCTCTTGTTCACTTAGTTAAGACAGGACACGCAGTTTAAAGTTTAGCAGAGGTTGTTAGAAGCCTCACTTTTGGTGATGAGTTTCTGTGCTTGTGACTTATAAGCTCAAATGTTGCCCTGGGGCCACAAAGACGGCCTCGTGATTTAGTGGTAGACCTGTGGACTTGGGGAGCAGAAAACCAGCATATGAACAACTCTAGGAGCGTATTCTCTATACTAGGGGGAGCTATAAGGAACTGTGTAAGAGCCATGTAACCGTTTATGGTCGTCATGGTTGCCTATGGGTTAGCCTAGCCTTTGATCTCAGAACTTTCATCTCAGAGCTTTGTAAAGAAAAAAAAAAAAAAAAAAATATGACATGAAACTGAATAACTAAACGTACGTTGAAGGTGAGACGCCTGTAGAAACGACCACTTAACACACATCCTCACATTTATGGAATACAACCTTGAAGGAAGACAGCCCGCCAGCTTCAGCAGTTATTGAGGAGAGAGAGAGAGAGAGAGTAGATGTGAAATCTCAGCAGTATTCTTTTTCTGTTGTAAATAATATCAACTGACTTCTCTGTCCCCTGTAGATTGCTTTCAGTATGGACTCTAAATAATTAATGAATGTTTACTTGTAGCTGCTGGAACTACTGATGTAAGGTGAATTGCGGTTGATAGATGCTGGCTGAAATCCCCCAAACCTCTCGATATAAATCACTCCATTGTCAACAACACGATAATTAAACTTTGAGTGTAATATCACACACGCTATCAAAGAATTTGCCCTTCGAACCAAATTAGTGCCAATTCTCTCTGCCTTTGTACTGCTATTGACAGGAACCATTGACAGGAACGTTACCAAAAAAATAACAAATGTTTTGTATTTAATTAAAAATTAATTACTCACGCTCGCACCCTGATTATTGATGGCGCCCTTGGCGGCTGCCCAGTCCGTCTGTGCCACGGGGGCTGACCCCAACTCTCTACTGTTCCTCTCCTCTTGTCAGTATAGACGGCAGCATGGTGGGTCTGCAAAAAGCTGCTGCACCAAAAGACCACGATTCAAACCCCTCTTGGTCACCAGGCTCTCTTAAGCTCAGCCTGTACCTGTAGGTGGTGGAGCTGACCTGGTGACCTTGTAATAAATCAGGGATGACAGCCTGGTCCTCTGTGTGAATCCTCTCTGCTCCTCACCCCAGTTTTTCCCAGTGTCCCTGGAGTATTGACGTTTTCAGGTGAGGTCCGACATGCGTTGCGGGCCACCAGACCGGTGGCATTTGCGTCAATGATAATAGATGACCGTGGCTAACTACTGTCACCATGCGTGACCTTGCACGGACCGGACATATCCATCCATATGTTTTATTAGAGAACTCAGATTAGGTCTGAATATGAAGACTTGTGCTCCTGTGGGACAATGTGAAGGTGTCCTCGACAGAAGACTGATCTTACCGCAGGCATACGAGTGTTTACAGACACAGATGAAACACTTGCTTACCAGAACACTGCCTCTCCACTATTCATCAACAGGAAGTGCTCATTCATACTGTGTGACCCGGTGAACACTATCATTGCATCCAGAGCTGGCGTAAAACGCCCAAACAGCCTTCAAACCTTAAGAGAATATATGCTGTACTGTATATATATTAGAAACTACTGTACTGTATATGGGGCCAGTAGAATCGGAAGGTCGCTGGTTCTATTCCAGTTCCTCCCGGCAGCGTGTCCTTGAGCAAGACACTGAATCAAATTGCTCCCCGCGCAACACTGCGAGGTTGACTACTGCTCCTAGCTTGGAGGGGTCACATGCAGAGGACACGTTCCACCTAGTGACTACACTGACATGTAGCCAATAAGACACCTTAAAACTTAATTATATACTGTACATATACTGTGTGTGTGTGTGTGTGTGTGTGTGTGTGTGTGTGTATGTGTGTTTGTGTGTGTGTGTGTGTGTGTGTGTGTGTGTGTGTGTGTGTGTGTAACGGCATAAAGAAAATTAGAATAACGAAAATATAATAAGAAAATATAACATGATCCTGTCCTAATGTTCACCTTCCCACTCTAACGTGAGTGTTTCTGCCAAGTCGACAGAAGCACTGTTATGCCCTGATGGTCGGAGGCGTATATTAGAAGATCATCCTTTTTACTGTTGAGTCTAGAGAAACACAGACCTGCCTACACACACACTCACACACACACACACACACACACACACACACACACACACACACACACACACACACACACACACACACACACACACACACACACACACACACACACAAACACACACAGATCCCACCCACTTAACACCTCCTTACCCGACTGGTTGAAGCTCTGAGCATTATTTCTCCTCTCCATCACTCACCCCTCTTTGCTTCTGACACCCAACCATGCAACCATTATGATTGACAACCCTCTGCAAAAAGGCCTTTGGGCCTTCATGGTTTCTCTCATTAAAACCCAGAGCCCAACCTTGGACTCACAATGTCGTATTTCTGCTCCAGGCTGGCTCCCTTTTGCCTGTGTCAGCGGCTTCACTAGCCGGCCGTATGCACCGGCCTATATCTCAACATAAGAGCTTTTTCCAAGCGGGGAGCAGGGAATGCAAATGCAGGCAGATCTGGAAGGTTGACAGCTTTATAATGGCGGAGCTCAGGCCTGCTGCCCCCTGTGTCTGAAAAGAACCCAAACAAGCCAGGGGAAGACTGACGAGCCTTTTACACCTGCATGTTATCATCAGAGCAGACATGCTTTCTGCTGAGGGAAAAAAAAAAACGCTTTCCAAAAACCCAAATTGTAAAGATGTTCTAGTTCGTATATAATGGTCCTCAAAGCTAGGGAGAACAAACGTGAACTGGAAATATTCACAGCTGATTTTTTTTTCTCTTCTGTTTTTGCTTTGATAGACAGTCTTGAGCATGGATGAGTAATTCTTAGATGTAAAAAGAGAAGAGCCGCTAGTGAAAAGTGAAAATGTGAAAATCCTTGTTCTACAGGCTGGTCTTTAATTAATCGGTCCTTATTATACTTGTTAATTAGATTCCTGTAAATGAATTGTCCTGGGACCTACTTCCTGATCTCCAATATCCATTTATCTAGGTATCTTTGACTGTCCTGACCTCTGGCCAAATCAGATAATTTTCTGAAGCGTGGGCAGTCCATTCTCTCTCCCTAGAGTAGGGACATTCCCCTGGGATTTGGTAATTTGGTCAATAACCCCTAACCTGACACTCTAGATAGTTTGTCACAAACCATCTGGGAAAGCTTCATTGAAAACTGTTTGGTAAAGGGCAGGCACTTTCAAAATTGACTCTCATCTCTCCTTCAAAAATCAAGTCAAGACAGTAACAAAAATAGTCAAGTATAATCTTTCTAATTTCCGTCACATCAGAGACTGCCTAACCATTAAGGCAGCAACACTGTATTTTGATGCCATGATCATGTCACACTTATCTTATTGTCAAACTACCTGGACTCAAGCCTCCTCCACAACTCTCAAACTGATACAGTCAGTAGCCATGTTTCCATCCACTTGTCAATCGAATTGTGTGAGGATCACTAAAAATATGAATGCGAATAAAGCCGGTGAACGTGCGTTTCCATCTAGAGCTTTAAATCGGATAAAGCATTTATCACAAAAGACTTTTATCGAACAAGAGAAAATCCGATGAGATCGACAGTACAAACCTTTTGTCAATTTTCATGATTTTTAATCGAATTTTACTGTTTCCATAAGGCATTTTTAATTCAATATAACTTAATTCGCATAAAACGTGTGGATGGAAACATGGCTAGTGTTCCACCAGGCCCTTAAGGTCTTAGACAGAAAGCCAAACAGTTACCACCATTACCACTGCCTAAAAAACCAAGGCAGACTCAGCTGGGATAATCACACCAAATTCGCGGATGTCTGTCTGGTCTATAAGATCCTACATGGCCTGGCCCCTCCCCCCCTCAGTGCTGTTATAAAGCAGAAAACAGCAGTAAACAGAGTCAGACACACTAGATCTGTAGAGAGAATGGACTGTCTAATATCTTTGAGGAGATCCACCTTTGGACAGTCAGCTTTTTCAGTGAGGGCAGCACACACGTGGAATAGTCTACCTATATCAATCCGAGACAGTGAAACATATCGCTCTTTTAAAATAAGCATTAAATCATGGCTAAGAGATAATCATTCATGCGACCATATCCACTGATATCCTGATCCTCTGAGAAACTTTTAGGTTCTTATTGACGATTGTTGTATTGTTTGTGTTGTACTGTTTACTACTGTATGTATGGTCCTGCTGTCTAGAATGACGTATTGTTGTATGGGACTGTCCACCATGTATTGTCTTGTTGTCTTGTACACTGAATGATTTTTTTCTTTTTTTTTTAATATGCCCCATTCTTTTTCAGAGTTGCAAGAACATCTGCCCAGGGACTGCAGTTGAAAACTAGCCACACTGGCTAACACTGGCACATTTACAGAAATGTCAATTAATGTGCACTGTCCCTGTAATTTTAAACCAAATAAAGTAAAGTAAAGTAAAAAATACTTGGCAAGTGATTGGATGAACCATATCATCGTCTATCATGGGCCAAATTCAACCAATCAGATCAACGAAACATAGCGCTTCTCGTTCTCGTCACACCTTTCCATAGCTCAATTTTCCCATTCAATCCTTTGATTTACCTGCAGACGGTCGAACATTTTACAATTGCAGGAACAGTGTAACACTGCATCTGCTTCGCGTTGTCACGACGCAAGCAAAAATCACACCCAGGTGGTGAAGTAAGCGTTTTTTTAAAGCAATCTCTAGTGCTGGTTGATTGGTGTAAATCTCATGCTACGAACGGACACACACAAGGACACAGGTCATGTATAGAAGCAGCTGCACCACTTAAAGGACGCACGTGCACGTTGCTTCTTTGCGGGACAATTGACAAGTCATTTGTGCGGTTTTCGGGGTTTCCAGAATTGAAAGAAAGGAGCCCTTCTACTTTTCACACACAGAGTCTGCATGTAAAAACAAACAACACTTCAGAACATTTCATACATAAATATTCATAGTGGTGTAGTGGGGATTTTGTTTAGTGGGGGAGTTCTGTTTGAATGATGTCATCACACATCACACACGCGTAAACTCGTTTTTTTTTAGACTGTGATATTACTGTATATTGGTAAAAGCATTTACAGAGAGGTTTGCTTTATGACAAGTAATGTAATACTGTTTTAATATTATAATAGTAAAAAAACAAAAAGGGCAACCCTTCCTTTACAGTCCCTTACTGCAATTACTGGTACAGTACCTGGTAAATGCTCTTTGTGGTGTATTATTGGGTAATTACCACTAGTAATAAGTAGGTAAATACAGAGCAACTACAGTTACATTTCAAAAAATATACAGGTATGGTAAATTGTAGTATATTACTAGGTAATTACCACTGGTAATAAGTAGTAGGTAAATACAGAGGAGCAGCTGATATACTTAGAAAAACCTCCGCTATTACCCATTAACTAAACTAATAGGCCGTGAGCCAGGACTCCAAATTTGGGCCACGGTTGCCATCTGGGGGGAATCATTTTTATAATGATTTTTAGCAAGGTACAGTTTACATATCTAGTGCTAGAAAATATGTGATAGCATTGCAGCTGTGGTAGTTTTTCATTTGTGTTATCACTTGATTTACAACCCCATGCCAAAACACTTCAAAACTAAGCACAAAACAGGATGAGGCATTCTGCTTCAAACTGAGTGTTCTCTCTTATTATTATTTTTATTTTTTTTGAAAATTGGTAGGAATATTTATAGCCCACACTATATGTTATCTCTACAAATGTTGGATCTAATCTATTACTGGAAGTGACAACACGGTGACTACACAGTACAGAAGATGTACTTCTGTTTTCATGAAAGTAGACAAACAAACAATAGACAAACATTTTCCAGGAGCTTGCTCGATCGTCTTTTTGACAGCGATCAGGGAAGAATTTTTACAGCTCACTTTTCTGGCCCCCGGGGGAAACTGTTTTTTTTCTTCCCTCTGGAATATGTAGGGGGGTGGGACCTATGCCCACCCCCCCCCCCCCATTTTTCTCTGTAAAGCGCATTGTGTTGCCTCTGTGTATGAAATGCGCTATACAAATAAAGTTTGATTTGATTTAAAAGATATAGACAGTACACTATACAGTATGGACAAAGGTATTGGGACACCTACACATTACATGTACAGGATCTTTTATGACATCCCATTCTAAATTCATAGGCATTAATATGGATTTGTTCCCCCCTTTGCAGCTATAACAGCTTCCACTCTTCTGGGAAGGCTTTCTACAAGGAGCGTGTCTGTGGGAATTTGTTATTATACACTTAGTAAATTGCCAGTTTGGGAACCTTTAGATGTCTAGCTGAATATTGGAATGAGGAACTGAATGAGGAAACGCTTCCTGCTTTCGCTTTTGCTGCTTGCTCTCGCCTTAGCTTGCATTTTTCTGCTGATATTCCTGCTTTTCTTCTGTAAGAAACTATGAGCAGCGACTCCTGGATACTTATAAATCACTGGGACTGTAATTTTTTGTAGATATAGTAGGCTCTTGCCATATTTCAACATTTTATCATCTCACGATAACATGAATGCGGCAACAAGATGCCCCACTTCTCTACAGAGGACTTCCACAAACTTCTGCAGAAGATAACAGTGCTGGAAACCAAAGTTAACCGGTTAGAAGTGAGCATGAAAGTCAATGGACTAACTGGGAATGACACCACCTTACCATGGATTCAAAACATTGGACAAGAGCATGCTAATACACAGCTAAATAGCACCAACAAGACTACCAAGAAAAAGGAGAGCTATGTACCAGGTAATAAAACTACAAGTGGTAGTCCTCCCTGGAACTCTCTTGGTGCAAAACCTAAGAGTAAATCATTTCCCAGGGAAATGGGAGGAGGGGTAACAGGCAGAGCCCAGCGCCCAGAGATTTGTGATGAGACTGGCTGGCCTGCATTATCATCCAGGCAGAGTGCCTATTCAGCTCCTGTCCTCTAGAAGGACATAGACGTGGACAGCTACAAAAGGGAGAGCCAGGAACAAACCTCCTCGACAACCAAGAGTACAACTGAAGAATAAAATTGCCCCACTGTTGCAGGACCCTGCATCTCCATCTGATGACCTGGACCACATCTCATCTTCACACAGCAGGGTAAGGACTAAGAGTAAATCAGAAAGTAAAAGGCTACAGGGAAGGTTACAGGGAAAGCTAACAACTGGGCCTCAAACTTTGATTGTGGGTGACTTTATCTGTAAAAGACGGAAGAAGCATGTGCAGTAAAAACACCAAAATTCTCTGCTTTCCCAAGGATATGGTCTCTGACATGACAGAAAGAATCGTGCATATCGGGGCTACACATCTGTGAAAAACATCACATAGTGCATGTAGGGACAAATGATGTTGTGAAACAGCAGTCTGAAGTTCTTAAATGAATTGTATTGATCTGTTGAACACAGTCAGTTCTGTGAAAGCTGAGGTATTTATCACTGGCCCTCACCACCAGTCAGAAGGGGGGATGAGAGATTCAGCAGACTGTTGGCACTGCACACATGGCTTTCTACTGCATGTACCATCCTCCATTCAGTGCACTTAATTGAGAACTTCGATTTTTTATGGGAGTGTAGACATATTTTTAAGGCACATGGACTCTGCCTTAACAAGTCAGGAGTAAAACTGTTTACCTCCAACCTGTTCTACTTCCTGTTCCCTCTGCCAAGGACAAGAGGCACCAAAACAGGAGGAAGACATGACACAACATGGCAGAAACCTTGAAGAAGAGTTGCCTCCTGCCTCAACAAAGTTTTGATTATGGGAGACACCCGAGCCAGGAGGAAAAGTCTTCACACCCCCCCTCACCGGCAATCGCCAATGAGGATTCACCCCTTCCACCCCCCCCAAGAGGGGGAGTCTCTCACTCTCCCCCTCTCACTGGCCCCCATCTGTGAGGATCCACCTCCCTCACTCCCCCAGACCCCCTCCAACTCACCCTTGTCTCCAGCCACCCTTTCTCCCCCCCCCCCCCCCCCCTCTTGGAGTTCACAGACCAGATGAAAGAGCTGGTCACTGCTGGGACCAAACGTATCTCCCGCCATACTCCCATTTTCTCTCCCCTCAACTTCCATCGGCGTCGCCAGGCCCCTCTCCCCCCTTCACCTGCACAATTGTCACAGTCACTGGGCCAGGCCCCCATCCCCCCTCCACGATAGCATCGGAACCACCCTCTGTCTCCCCAGCCTGATAAAGGCACAGCACATCCAGCTACTTGTTTACAAAATACAGCAAGCTCTAACTGATAATGTTCTGGGTCCAGGCTACAAGGCTAATGGCACTCACGACTCTTCCCAGGACAAGCCGGGGCCCAGTGTGCTGGTATCTTCAATTCCTCACTTGATAGGTAATAGAAAAAGAATGATCACTCTGCTAAGTAACAGGAAACACTCAACTGGTTCTGCAAATGTATCAAATTTAGCATCCATTCCTCATCAGCCACAAACTATCACAGAAAACTGGGCAGATACTACCTTTTGCACACTACATTTACCCTGTAGCTTTATTAAATGTCAGGTCTCTAGCAGGAAATACATTTTTAATCAATGATTTTATTATCAAGCACAATCTTGATTTCATGTTTTTAACTGAAACTTGGTTAGACCAAGGTAACAGTGCAGCTGCTCTTATCGAGTCAACCCCTCCCAACTTCAGATTTATGAGTGAAACTAGAGTGCATAAGAAAGGAGGTGGAGTTGCCATTTTGTTTAATGACTCCCTCCAATGTAAGCAGATGTGTTACTGAAATTTTGGTTTGAGGGGCTAAAGAACTGTGTTGTGTCCTTGCCAACCATGGACTGACTCATCATGTGACGGAGCCCATACACAACAAGGGGTACACTCTGGACTTGATCATCACCAAAAGTCTGAATATTTCTAAGGTTGAGATGTCTGATGTTGCGCTCTCTGATTATTCCTGTGTTTTCGTTGAGAGTGCTATGCACACAAATGTTCAAACAGAGGTCATCACAAAACGGTACATCACTGAAAACACCAGTGAAATATTTACTCAGGCTTTCTCGTCCTCACCTGCCCTCTCTTGGGTCCCAGTCAATGAGCTTGTAGATCATTTCTAAAATTACAAATTATTGATGCCATTGCGCCCACTAAGGTGAAGGTGGTCTCTGGTAAGAAAAGATATCCATGGAGAAATGCCACGCTGGTCAGAACAGAAAAAAAGAGTGTCGAAAAGCTGAACGCAGGTGGTAAAAAACATATCTCTATGTTCATTATGACATCTATAAAGAGAGACTTCGCATTTATAATTTGGAGCTGAGAAATGCACGGCAGTCCTTCGTTTCTGACATCACCAAAAACAATAATAATACATGTGCTTTGTTTGCCACTGTCGATTGCTAACAAACCCTCCTATGTCAGTAGCCTCTGAACTTCTATCCACCAGGGCTTCCAATGAATTTGCCTCATTCTTCACTGACAAAATTCATGAAATTAGATAAGCAGTCAGTGCCTCCATATCAAGTACAGGATATGTGTTGTCTGAAATCCTCCTCCTGTTGCCTTGATATTCTGCCTGCAGGCTTTTAAAAAACGTATCTAACTGCATGGCCTCTGATTTACTACAAATTGTAAACACATCTCTTCTTTCAGGTGTGTTCCCACAAACCCTGAAAACTGCATTAGTCACACCACTCTTGAAAAAGAATAATCTAGACACCTCATAAATTGACAATTGTACTGTAGGCCCATATCAAACCTCCCATTTTAAGGAAAATAGTTGAAAAAGCAGTTTTTCAACAGCCGAACAACTTCCTGGCACTAAATAATTGTTTTGATGTCTTCCAGTCAGGATTTCAACCATACCACAGCACTGAGTCTGTTCTTGTTAAGGTCTTCAATGACATCAATTTAAACACAGACAATGGCAGAATTTCAGTCTGTATTACAGGGTCTCAGTGCTGCATTCAACAGGGTTGACCACAACATATTACTAGGCTGACTGGAAAACTGGCTGGGTATTTCTGGTAGACTTAGACTGGTTTGAATCATATTTGAAGGACAGTGACTACTTTGTGTCTATAGGCAATTACAAATCTGACAAAAATGACCTGTGGAGTTCCCCAAGGCTCCATTCTGGGGCCTCTTCTGTTCAATATGTACATGCTCCCACTAGCTCAAAATATGTAAACCGCTAAATATATTACCATAGCTAACACAAACACACAACACAAATTTATATCACCATATCACCAAGTGCTGAGTAAGTGCATTGAACAAATCAATGATTGAATGTTCCAGAACTTTATCAACTAAACAAAGATACAACTGAAGTAATTGTCTTTGGAGCCAAAGAAGAACGATCAAAAGTCAGCGGTCTTCACACTGGTGCCCTGTCTGTCAAATAATCGACTTTAAAATTCTGCTGTTGGTTTATAAAGCACTGAATGGTTTAGGGCCAAAATATATTTCTGATCTGCTGCTACGTTATGAACCATCCAGACCTCTCAGATTGTATGGGACAGGCCTGCTTTCTGTCCCCAGAGTTAAAACAAAACATGGAGAAGCAGCGTTCAGTTTTTTTGCTCCACATATCTGGAACAAACTTCCAGAAAACTGCAGGTCTGCTGCAACTCTCAGTTCTTTTAAATCAAGACTGAAGACTTTTCTTTTTGCCACTGCTTTTTATTAAATCATATAATTATTCAATCGTACACTGCACTGTAACTTTTATTAGCCTATTTTATTTTATTTTTCCTGTATTTTGTTTTAAATATCCTTTCATAATTGTTTTTCTTGCATTTCATTTTATATGACCTAATGTGTTTCTTGCACTTTGTCTTGATACTTTTAATATCTCATGTAAAGCACTTTCAATTGCCTTGTTGCTCAAATATATAAAAATGTTATATATGTATTTTTATATTTATTTTAAAACTAAAAAGATTCACTCCACTACAATTGGGTAAAGTGCTTGAACTCAGCCCAGTGCTTGAACTCATTATTTAGACAAATTTCAATGTTGTGGGATCACTTGTGAAAAAATGCCACTAGGTTGAATATGCATTTTGTACTTTATACTGGCCACTTTTCAGAAATCTTTATTTTAGGGTAGTATTATCATGGCGGCACACATAAAGCTACCACTGGTGCAATGCTAGAGACCTACAGTAGACAGTACTGTACAGCACCCTGCCAAAAATCACTATAAGCTTTATTCCCCTCAGATGGCAACGACCAACTCTAATGGCTCATAGACTATAAGTACTATGTAGTTGTGACCGGTTTAGGTTCGTATAGAAAGGAGAATAATCTATTACAAGGTGGATGGTAAGAGCCTGGTAATACCATGGAAACAAACAAAACCTCCTTTAAAAAACAAGGCTTCCTTTTACAGTACAGTTTCAGCTTACTTTCTGAGTGAATTGTCATGTTTTACTTACTGTAGTAACAGGAATGTACAGTATATGGTACAAGTTTGTGTTACCTTGCATAGAAAGGGATGATCAGTGTGACCGATGTGAACTTGTCTGCGTTGTGTTTTTATTGTCCAGGGGTGGACTTGAACCTGGGTCTCCATCATGGAAGACCTTGTTCTAACCAGCTACACCACCGAAAAGCTGGTGACACAGCCAGACATTATTTATTCTAGTGGAGTGAACTCAGTAATAATCCTGATAGAGTATAATTATGTACTGTATTTCCTACTCTAGGAAATAAGACAACCAATTCTTAGCAACACCTCCAGCGTTTTATCTGACACCATCTCAGAACGGAAGGGCGGGATGCTGTCACCTGCACACATCGACATCCTGCCGTCAATCAACGCTATCCTTCTATCGAATCTGTCTAAAGTTCTTAAAACCTGTCCACTTGTCAATGTTCCAATCAAATCCCTCTAAACGCATGTCCCACCCCCATAGCTTGTTTGCGTCGGAAATATGTCAAACTAGGAAGTTAGATGATCTCAAACGTCCGTTTCTGTGCGACTTTAAGAGAGGAATCCTCTGGTGTGTTTGGGAACAGTGAGAGACATTCAGTCACGTGACCTCATGGGCTCGGCGGCGTGCAGCATGTTAATCCCAGGAGCGGCTCATCGTACGACGCAGTGATGCTGCCCCGGCCTCCGGACCCAAACCTCAGCTGGCCACCTCATAGACGACCGGCGACCCTCTATGTCACTGAGGAAGTGTTCTCTCACCCTCTTAAGCTTCATTTATACTCAGTCGGCAAGCATCGTACGACAAATGTCTGTCGACAGAAAAAAAATGTCGACCGACATTTAGCATTTATACTTCAGCGAAGTGTCTGATCGCCTCCATGGTAACTTGCAGACGCGCGCTATCAATCACAACTGCACGGCGAAAGCGGCGGCGTCTGCGACGTTAGAAAGTTTGGTAGGTGCAAGACACCCCAGTCCAACACAAAAAAGTGTCAACGGTGACATCATTTCTGTCTGTCGACACTTTCAAAAGTGTCATACGACGAAGTATAAATTGTCCTTTAAGCTTCCATCCCCCATTGTCCTGCACGTTGTCCTGCGGGTCCCGACGGCGTCCCAGACAGAGAGCCGAAGCCTGCCTGTGTTCTTTTAATCAGCAGACAACGTTGGACAGGAAACATCATGTGGACACGTCTTCAGCGGGTGCTACCTCTGTAAAAGCAGCCTCTGTTTAAATAAGCAACACTTAGTGGCAGAGAAGGATAAGAGAGGGAGGAGGAGCTGGTGGAGGAGGGAGGACGAGAAGAGAGGAGGAAGACGTTAGGAGGAGAGGAGACATTCAGGAGGCAGAGGATGAGGAGGTGGGGAGGTGGCAGGAGGTACACTGTGCTTTCTGTGTGTCCATGAACAAACAAGAGGTTGTATTAAATAGGGCAGACTGCACCTGAGCTACAGCGGAATGCAGCTGCTCTCCGTCTCTGTATTTATAAACCACCTTATTGATGCCCAGGGCTCTCTTTCTGGCACTGGCAGCGCCCCAAAAATAGGCCTTTTATTTCCGACCCTGGCCTTGAAAACGGTACAGTAGCTCAGGTGAGGTGATATGGCTGCAATGTAGCGAGCAACGTGTCTCAATCTACAGGACCTAATGATGAAAACAGTTTAGCTTGCTGGAAGTCAGATCTGGTACAAGGGCGTTCAGGTGGCCTCAATACAGCGGCAAACCCATTTTAAAGCCCGGTTTGGAATACCGGCGGCCCATATCACCGCCCTGCCGACTTACACCACTTGTCTCTCCTCCTTGGACTAAAGCTGTTGTGATGTTTCGTGGTCCTAACACACACACACATTTGATGCGCTCAGACAATGGCCTTTATCATGGCTCTCCAAAAGACACTGATCTCTGACACTGAATTTTTACAAGCGCTCTCTCTCTCTCTCACACACACACACACACACTACTAGCAGTGTGTTGTGGCTAGGCTGAGCAACTGAAGGCGAGCCAGACAGTCAGGGGACATTATTGCGGGCGTCATCAGCAGTCTACGCCGTTATGAGAGATGATGCGCTCTTTTCTGCTGCCATTTGTAATGAGAGGTCGATGCGTCCGCAACGCTCTCATAGGAGAACCTGTCTCTTCATGGCAGGTTCTCCTACGAGCATGTTAGTACTAGTGTGTGTGTGTGTGTGTGTGGGGGGGGGGGGGGGGGGGGGGGACACACACATACTACACACAGAGAGGTTGAACATGTAAGAGATAAGTGAGAGAAGCAAAACGATCCAGCATCAGCATCCAGTCTTATGTAACAGCTGTGGGGTCAGATGAGGGTAAGGAGGTCAAAGCTGCTGTGTGACCCCACAGGGGGGTCAAGGGGTCATCCCCCTCTCACAGGAGCCTCGGTCTCAAGGAACGTCACACCCCAGGAGCAGCTGCTGTCTCACAGTTGTCTTCTCCTCTGCTTTAAGAGCACACTATCTCACTTCCCTGTGTGTGTGTGTGTGTGTGTGTGTGTGTGTGTGTGTGTGTGTGTGTGTGTGTGTGTGTGTGTGTGTGTGTGTGTGTGTGTGTGTGTGTGAGGGATTGGAACTACTCTCATGGGGAAGCCCTGAGACCCGACATCAGCCAGGGGAGCTGATGGTCAGCTGATGGTGAGCTGAGGGTCAATCTCCTGCTACTGTACTTAGACCGTGGTATTGCTCATCCACCGAGCTTAGGCCTCTGCAAAAGGGCTCAAACGCCCCCTGTGCTACAGTTGATGACTGTGTTAACTTGCCGACCTAAAGCCCGCGCATGATCCTGGGGAATGATAGGATGAGGTGACTGCTGTGTCTCTAGACCTCCTGAAGGTTGATTACTACTCAACTCCCCTCTGTCTGTCTGCCATGTTTATGTTTTTATATATATATACATTAAATATACATTCAATAAATAGCCTACTGTAGCACTGTGATGCTGTATATATATAGTGTTTTGTGTGTGTATATGTGTGTGTGTGTGTGTGTATGTATGTATAGACTCCTATTATTATGTGACATATGACCCACACTAGAATGCTTGTATAAGAGCGTGTTCACCCTCCATGCGTGTCACGTCAAACAGGTTCAAGACAAACAGTCAGCGAATGTTTGACTGTTTACCAAGTAGTGTTTGAATATATGTATTTTGTGTTAAGTCACCTGTGTGTGTGTGTGTGTGTGTGTGTGCGTGCGTGCGGCTACCTGGCCTATGCATTCTTTGCATTGTATCCGTTTTAATTTTTACACACAAATTAGGCTAGGCTACGCTAGGCTTGTTATGTGTAAAGCATATTATCAAAACAGTGCCATTACTACGAGAAGCTGAACAAAATGGATGAAACCTGCAGAATGAATAGCGATTAGCTTCCCTCCTACCCGCCACCGTGTGGTAGCCTAACCTGTTTAAATGAGACCAGCCGTTTGCTTTTACACGCTTGGGAACACTGACTGACAGGTGCAGTTGCTTTGCTTACATTGGCTTTGACTATCAGAAAGCCTATGGGACCATCCCATTCACAACCAGCTTTACTCTGAATTATGAATGAGATGTAGACCGTTGGCATTTCCTCCGCTATGAGGACTCTGTCGCGACACAAGCAGCTCCCTCAAATCTCAACCGCTTTTATGACGGACATCCAGAAAAAGAGCGCGCGTTGATGAAAACCTATGTCGCCGCATTGGTCCAACCAGAATTAGCCTACAAACAATGTCTTGTTTATATATAAACCACTTGTGATATTTTGAATTTCTCCCAAAATTATAATACAATGGTGCTTTTCATAAAATCGTAGTTACAGTCGGGATGTGTTATAGGCTAGTTATCCCTCCGGCACAGAACAGAGTAGCCTAGCCTAATGGGAGGGTCTTGGTCATGATGGACAGCTTGGCAGAGAGCCGTGGTGCGTTGGTCTAGTTTGGTTCCCCCTCGTCCTTCCTCAAGTCGTTGTGGAACAGAGAATAGGCTGTCCGAGCGAGAGAGCTGAGAGGGGGAGTAGGCTACGATTCGAGGATTTGTCCGCTTTCACTGACCGAAGTAGCATACGGGTTGTAAACTCTGACCGGACGCAGTGTGTCTTCGGAGCTCCGTGTTGCAAGCGTTGAGCAGAAGAGAGGGAGTGTGTGCGCGCGTGTGTGTGTGTGTGAGAGAGAGAGAGAGAGAGAGAGAGAGAGAGAGAGAGAGAGAGAGAGAGAGAGAGAGAGGGAGGAAAGAATGAGGAAGAACTCTCAGCGCACCTTTCTGTCCTCAGAAATGCAGATTTGCTGATAAAGCATCAGTTACCCGATCATACAGGTCGTAGTGGGAAACTGCGAGTGCATGGGAATTTTAACTCCCATTTTCTTCACTGGAGTATCGCTCCTTGATCTCGTATAAAACCCAAAACGAATGTGAGCCGTGATACCACAGGCTGCTCCTTACAGCTGCCTCTGTTACCGTTTTCACGTCTTGGTTTACTACAACGCTACTACTAGGCTACCGACTTCATCTGCGTGGACCTCAGCGTTGCCTGAAAAGGTAGGATTCTATGGAGGGTTTTGATTAGCCAATCTGTTATTATTATGGCACAATCTTGTAAACAAGTTTCGAGCGGTGTTGGTCCGGAGACTCGCCGAAAGCTCGATGAAGCTGTGTGGACTGTTTTTGAAGATGGGCTACAGATTGTGGCCGCGTGTTTCTCCATTCCTCTGATTCCGAGGTCGAATAGCCTACATCATGTTGGGGTTGATGGAAATTAAAGCAATGTAATGTATTAGGCTGTGCTGGACTCATATTTATTTCGAGATGAGGCGACGTGAGTTTCTTTGCCGGTTTTCTTGCCCGGGTCTCGGCGCTCGCTCGTCTCTTTTCAAGACCAGGTCACGTCTTTTGCGCTACAGCAGCCAAAGCACCATTGCCCATGTTTTTAGTTGGCTTAATGTGCACGTGAAAGTTGAGGAAAACCAACATTCGCAATAAATCAACTGATTTGGATTCAGGTCAGCGTGATCACTTAGCCTATTTGTAGAAAATCCACGCCCGGAGCGTAATTATGCAGTCTGCGCTGCTGCATTCATGTATTTTAATTGGGGATGATTTGCTGTGGTTGTATGGCAACCGAAGACGAGATTCTACACTGAAGGCTACATGAGGTCCTTAGTTCATGCGAATAGGCCTATAGTTTTTTTCTGGGTTGTATTGATCCGAAGTCATATAGGGTAGGCTACCCTTTGTAGCCTAGGTCTCGCAGCCTACTAGATCACTTCACCTTACTGTCTCCCATATTGAACACATTTTATTGTAGAGTAATTCTCACATTTTAATAGGCTTCCGGTTAGTCAGTGAAGCACGCAGAACCTATTTCACACACCCACCGCCTTCGCTCCCTTATACATTTTTTCCCCGCTAGACTAGCTTACTTAGGTGTTGAATAGACGTTTGATTAAGTTAATTAATCCTCCCGTTTACTGCCCCTGCGATTCCTAAATGTATTACAAGCTGCATGATCACGATTCATTATGATAGGCCTATAGTTGCATTGGCAATGTAGTGCACAGCAGAATGGAGAGATTCCGCGCTTAGCGAAGTTCCGATGTAGAGACTATCTTGTAGAGATGTTTGCGTGCGTCTGGTCCCCTGACTGGGTTGATGCCGAGGAGCCCAGCCCCTTGAGAAGTGTCGCATCACTCCCGCTTCAGTGGACGCTTCCCTCACCCGCGGTGTCTCGACGCAGGCAGGCTGTGCACACTCACGGCGACCTCCCCGCGCCCACCGCCACCTTTCAGACACTCCCTCCCGTCCTCCTAGTCAAAAACTTTAAATATTTTATCGCCTCCTCCGTATGGAGAACGATGTGACCACATATTACGAATGGTTATAGAACAGTGCAACTGATTCAGGATGATAATCTACCGACCATGAAATATATGACGTGACCCAGACGTTTTAGCATGACGTTCTCACGCGAGCGCATGCCACACGTCACAACCCCTGCAGAGAATCAATTAAAAACCAGCTGTCCGCCAGGAAGCCTTCATCAGTCTGCTCTTCTATTCACCACATCTTCTATGCACCAATGATAGATAGATAGATAGATAGATAGATAGATAGATAGATAGATAGATAGATAGATAGATAGAAAGATAGAAAGATAGATAGATTATTTATGGCCGAGGGAAAATTGTAAATAACCAACATGGAATTTGTATAGCCTAATTTATTGCATAACAAATATTGTATTCACTGGGCCAGCAAGGTGTGTTTGTTGCATCATCAAAATCCTCAAGTCAATCACCCATTCACCCCTCCCCCAACCTTCTTGATTGGTTTAGGAGACCCAGTAAGGAATCCGCCGACATCCCAGACATCCCAGAATAGTCATGGGCCGCTCCTCCGTCCTGTCCCTCGGCCTCCGGCTGGCGGTAGTCATGGCGATCCTCTTCCTCAGAGTCCACCTGGCGGCGGGCGGCGCCCCCCCGGAGCTCGGCGCCGACCAGTCCGTGTCCGCCGTCCCCAAGGCCAACAAGTCGTGCAGCGATGCCGAGCCCTGCGCCAAAGGGGTGATCCTGCCCATCTGGGAGCCCCAGAACCCGTCCTTCGGGGACAAGGTGGCACGTGCCACCGTCTACTTCGTGGCCTTGGTCTACATGTTCCTGGGCGTGTCGATCATCGCCGACCGCTTCATGGCGTCCATCGAGGTGATCACGTCCCAGGAGAAGGAGATCACCATCAAGAAGCCCAACGGGGAGACGACCACCACCACGGTGCGCATCTGGAACGAGACGGTGTCCAACCTCACCCTCATGGCCCTGGGGTCGTCCGCGCCGGAGATCCTGCTGTCTGTTATAGAGGTACGCACACACACACACACACACACACACACACACACACACAGACGCACACACACACACACACACACACACACAGACGCACACACCCGACTCACCTGCTCATACACACGTACTTGTACTGTACACGCACACACACACTCACACCAAATCTCTTCCCTCTCTCTCTCTCTCTCTCTCTCTCTCTCTCTCTCTCTCCCCCCCCCAGGTGTGCGGCCACGGGTTCGAGGCGGGCACCCTGGGCCCCAGCACCATCGTGGGCAGTGCCGCCTTCAACATGTTCGTCATCATCGGCCTCTGCGTGTACGTGGTGCCCGACGGCGAGCACCGCAAGGTCAAGCACCTGCGCGTCTTCTTCGTCACGGCGACCTGGAGCATCTTCGCCTACATCTGGCTCTACCTGATCCTGGCCGTCATCTCGCCCGGCGTGGTCCAGGTGTGGGAGGGGCTCCTCACGCTCTTCTTCTTCCCCATCTGCGTCTTGTTCGCCTGGGTGGCCGACCGCCGCCTGCTCTTCTACAAGTACGTGTACAAGCGCTACCGCACCGGCAAGCAGCGCGGCATGATCATCGAGACGGAGGGCGACCGCCCGCTGCCCTCCAAGGTGGACATCGAGATGGACGGGAAGATGCTGAACTCGCACGCCGCTGACTTCCTGGACGGCTCGCTGGGCCTGGACCTGGACGAGAAGGACCTGGATGAGGAAGAGACCAGGAGGGACATGGCCAAGATCTTGAAGGAGCTGAAGCAGAAGCACCCCGACAAGGAGATGGAGCAGCTGATCGAGCTGGCCAACTACCAGGTCAGGGTTCGGGGTCGTTCGTTTTTTTTGTTCGTCCGCCGATCGCTCCGTCCGCTGTTTATTAGCGATTATTCGCCCCGTATTAATCGTGTAATAAACCTTCCTCCCAGGTGCTGAGTCAGCAGCAGAAGAGCCGGGCTTTCTACCGTTGCCAGGCGACCCGGCTGATGACGGGGGCGGGGAACATCCTGAAGAAGCACGCGGCCGACCAGGCGAGGAAGGCGGTCAGCATGCACGAGGTCCGCACGGACGCCGCCGAAGGCGACCCCGTGTCCAAGATCTACTTCGACCCCGGCTCCTACCAGTGCCTGGAGAACTGCGGCACGGTGGCGCTGACCGTGGTGCGCCGCGGCGGAGACCTCGCCAAAGCCGTGTCGGTGGACTTCCGCACGGAGGACGGCACGGCCAACGCGGGCTCGGACTACGAGTTCACCGAGGGCACGGTGGTCTTCAAGGCCGGCGAGACGCTGAAGGAGATCCGCGTGGGCATCATCGACGACGACATCTTCGAGGAGGACGAGAACTTCCTGATCCACCTGAGCAACGTCAAGGTGCTGGCCGGCTCCGGGGAGAGCGGCGCCGAGGACGACGCCCCCGAGTCGGCCAATCACGTGGAGGCGGTGGCGTGCCTGGGCCTGCCCTCCACGGCCACCGTCACCATCTTCGACGACGACCACGCCGGCATCTTCACGTTCGAGGAGCCGGTGTCGCACGTGAGCGAGAGCGTGGGCACCATGGAGGTGAAGGTCCTGCGCACGTCGGGCGCCAGGGGCGTGGTCATGCTGCCCTACAAGACCGTGGAGGGCACGGCGCACGGCGGCGGCGAGGACTTCGAAGACAGTCACGGCGTCCTGGAGTTCCAGAACGATGAGATCTTGTAAGTTCTACTTCCATCTTCATTATTAGATACATTTACAGTAGAGTCTCATGTAGGAATGCTTGAAGGCCGACTCTGCGCTGCATACAGAAGTTAGCATCCTGTTATCCATTAAAAAACATCAATCTGAATATGCGCATGTACAGTAAATATCCCGCCAAGCATGGTGAGGTGTAAATTATCTCATCTATATTCTAATGATGTAAAACCCTTGTCTTATGATATTAAATAACATGCAGTGTAGAGTCTCCTCCCTGTTCTCCTCTGAGAAAGTCAGCATGCATGGGCACCTGTGCCAGATTGTTGTTGTTATTGTTTGTCATTTGTGAATGCATTCATTACCTTATACCATGTTGATTGATGATGTGGATGTTGAGTGTGTGTGTGTGTGTGTGTGGGACATCGTGGTGGCGGTGCAGCGGACTGCCCGTCTGCCGCGAGGATACGACGGCACCAGATCTCTTTGTTTCTGCTCTGCTGCTTCTTCCACTCGTTCACGCGCTCGCTCGTTCGTTCATTCATTCATTCATTCATTCATTCATTCATTCATTCATTCATTCATTCATTCATTCATTCATTCATTCATTCATTCATTCATTCATTTCTTAACTGCTGTATTTCTGTTGTTGTGTCTCTTAATAATGCCGGTGTTTTGACATGTTGAGGCTGTGAGTGATTCAGGCATTTAAAGGCTTTTGACTCATACTGGAAGATTTTGACCATGGGTTGTGTGTGTGTGTGTGTGTGTGTGTGTGTGCGCGCGTGCGTGTGTGTGTGTTAGATCCTCTTTGACAGGATTACATGATACACAGCTAGCTAGTGGGTCAGGTGTATTACAGTCCCATACATCAGAGGTTGTTTTGGTAATGTGCTCTAAAAAGAACAGCTTCCCTCTTAAGTGAGAACAGTCTCTCTCTCTCTCTCTCTCTCTCTCTCTCTCTCTCTCTCTCTCTCTCTCTCTACCTCCCTCCCTCTCGGACAGATGAATGAAAATGCCCTGTTTTTAAACAGATTCAAAGCAGATGTTTAGGTTGAGCTGTCCGAGGCCTATTGCATAGTTTCCATAGCGTAGCTCTCACTGCGCTGCTAAGTGGATTTTAATAACGCTTGTCCAAATGAAATGATGGAGTGTCACAGGGCAAGAAGGGGGGGGGGCACTACATCCCCCCCCCTCTCAGCCCCTCCTCCCTCCCTCTCTCTCCTCCTTCCTCTGTGCCATAAGAGCCACCGATCCGTGCAGTGAGGAGCCCTGTGATTGGACTACTGAACTCCGGTTTTCAACTGGAATTGGCATTTTCAATATTTGAATTTCACCTGATGAAACCTGATCACTATCTTTGCAAGTGGGCTATCATGTTTCCTTTTTTTTCTTCGTTGTTTTGATTTCACACCCAATTAGTTTTCAGCAAATCATCCCCCATGCACTGTGAATGACATACCTCAACTTAGAGAACACATTTAGTCTCGGAGAACAAATTTAGTCTCGGTTCACGAGTTCTGCTATGGAAATAATGGGAGAATGCTGTAATGCCACCAACTTTGGAGAGAAATTTACATTTCATTCTCAGAGTAGGATGAGCAAAAATGTCTCCTTCCAGCACATAGTTAAACAACCTCCAACGAGCCCTCCAGCTCCCTGGAGAGAGAGAGAGAGGCAGAGAGAGATATTTTTTAACTATGGAAAAATGGATCACAAAGTAGAGGATCTAAATTGAGGAGAGGTGCCCGGGGCGTCCTGTACCCTCATTCTGCAGCTAGTTCTGCTGCTCTGTCACAGAAACAAGTTGTTCTCTCCTGAGTTCTCTCCTCCTCTCCCCTCATCTCCCCTCTCCTCTCACCTGTCCTTCCCTCTCCTCTCCTCTCGTCTCCTCTTTCCTCTCTCTGCTCCCCTCTCCTCCCATCTCTCCTCCCCTCTCCCCTCCACTCCCGTCTCCGCTCCCCTCCTCCCCTCCTTTCGGCTCCTCTCCCCTCTTCTCTCCTCCTCTCCTCTCTCCTCCTCTCCTCTCCTCTCCTCTCCTCTCCTCTCCTCTCCTCTCCTCTCCTCTCCTCTCCTCTCCTCTCCTCTCCTCCCCTCCCCTCCCCTCCCCCTTCCTCTCCTCTCCTCTCCTCTCCTCTCCTCTCCTCTCCTCTCCTCTCCTCTCCTCTCCTCTCCTCTCCTCTCCTCTCCTCTCCTCTCCTCTCCTCTCCCTTACCCTCCTCTCCTCTCCTCTTCCGGGGGAATAAAGGTTAAGTGGAATGGAAAGGAAATGAAATGAGGAATTGTAGGCTAGATCTCTCCTGCCCCCCCCCCCCCTCCCCCCACTCCTTGATGACATTCTGGGTGATTGAGTTTTGAGCCCCTGAGCGCGCCACCTCACATTAATAGCAACGCAGCGGGGGACAGTCAATATGTCGACGAGTCACGTATGAACTGCCGTCGGCAGGGGAGACTCGAACGGAAAAACATCCAAACAGCCCCGCCAGCCAGACAAACGGTCCTCAGCCCCCCCCCCCCCCCCAGTCCCAAAAGTCTCATCTGTCTCAATGAGAATTAGAATAGGAGCCCTGGTCTGATCCTGACCCCACCTGGCCTGTGAGACCTCCCTCCAGATCTCCACTATGTGTTCATATTACTCCATATGGCGTGTGTGTGTGTATTGTCACTTTAGACTTGATCCTACAGACTTTTTAGACTTTTTTCCCACTCCTAACCTTTACCATACTAACACACACTCACACACACACACACACACACACACACACACACACACACACACACACACACACACACACATACACACACACCCGTGGTCGTAGAGGAGGTGACA
>NC_140235.1:5278164-5280664 GCF_949987555.1 Borostomias antarcticus
CATATGAAACTGGTGGGGTTCAGTACCTCCAACAAGGTTAAGAACCACTGATCTAGAGTCATGATCAGAACCATCTTCCATCCTGGGAGAAGCTCTGATTCCCGGTGCTCAAGTCTCAGGTTGGTTTGACGGAGAGAGAGATGGAGAGAGAGATGGAGAGAGACAGACAGAGAGAGACAGACAGATGTATAGGCGGACAGATCGGACAGATGTTTGGGCTCGAGGAGAGAGCGCCCCCTCTGTCGGTCCGGGGGTCGGCGGGTCGTCACGGAGGATCAAGGGGGGGTCGTTTGTCCCGCCGAATAAGTTGGGGATTTCTAAAAACAGAGATGGAGGAGGATGGAGAGAGAGAGAGAGAGAGAGGGAGAGAGAGAGAGGGAGAGAGAGAGAGAGGGAGAGAGAGAGAGAGCGAGAGAAAGAGAGAGAGAGAGGGAGAGAGAGAGAGCGAGAGAAAGAGAGAGAGATAGAGAGAGAGAGAGAGAGGGAGAGAGAGAGAGCTTACCCCTCGTTCGCTTGCCTCTTTCATTATTAACAGCCTATTTCTGCCCATTGTCAGGCCATCTGGCCCTTTCAAGGTCAGGTGCAGGCTTCATCATAATCATCATCGTCGTCGTCTAATTGAGAGAAATCTATTCTTCCTCCCGTGGGCCGTCGCCATGGAGAGAGGTACAGGCGTGGCGCACGGCGCTTGTTTCGCGGGCGGATCGGGATTCCTTCCTGGTCGTCCCTGACGGAGGGCGCCGGGCGTTTGGGAGGTGTGACCTGGGGGAGCTGTGGCTTATGACGTGGTTAGTTTTCGCTGGCGTGCTGTTTACCCGTCTTTGTCTTAGGAAACGGCTGCGTGGAAACAAGACGCCCCCACGCACTGACGCTCTTCAGTCACACACACACACACTCTCTCACACACACACACACACACACACACCTACCTCTCTCTGCACCTCTCTCTCTCTCTCTCTCTCTCTCTCTCTCTTTCTCTATCACACACACACACACACATACCTCACTGTGTTTCTCTCTCTCTCTCACACACACACACACACAGTCACACTCTTTGTTTGGTTTGAATCTAAAATCCGCCCACTCACAATCTGCAGGCACGAGCACATGTAATGGATTCTGTGCCCCAAATGCCACCTTTGTGAAAACAAAGTTACTTTTTTTTTTTTTTTCTAGTTTTTTTTTTCTTTTTTTCTCACCGGGACTGAATTAAATTTTTGCAGCATAAAATGTCAGTGGCAAAGCCCACAGTGAAACACACACACGCGCACACACACACACACAGTATTATAGCACCCAGATGGACAGGCAGACACCGGTGTAAGTAGTTGGTTTGAACAAGTACAGGCCTCGAGGAACACTTAACTGACAGGCTGCATTTTTGTAAGCCTGGAAAAAAAAACGAGAGCTCCTTCCAACCTGAATTTTCCGATCCAAATACGTCGCGCTGGGCCAACTGGCCGGCCGCTCGGCCTGTTGTGTGTTGTTTTTTTTATGACTTCCTGTGAAGAGACAAGGGGAAGGCGACGCACTGCGTCCTGCGATCGCTCCCAACGCCATGGCAACAGCCTGGAGATCAGAACACAATCTGCCCATGCTCCCCCCCCCCCCCTCGCCCTCCCCTGTCTCCTTCTCTCTTTCTTCCTCTCCCTGTCTCCTTCTCTCTTTCTTCTTCTCTCTTTCTTCCTCTCTCTTTCTCCTTCTCTCTTTCTTCCTCTGTCTGTCTCTTTCTCTTTTTCTTCCTCTCTCTTTCTTCCTCTCTCTTTCTCCTTCTCTCTTTCTTCTCCTCTCTGTCCCTCTCTTTCTCCTTCTCTCTTTCTTCCTCTCCCAATCTCCCTTTCTAGCTGTCTTTCTCCCTCTCCCCCTCCTCTCTCTCTGTTTCTCTTTCAGGGAGCGAGGGAGGGAGGGAGAGAGAGGGAGGGAGAGAGAGAGAGGGAGAGAGAGGGATCTGGGCCGGTGCTGCCTAGTGCAGTTAGCCGTCTTTGTTAACATAATTTGAAGCAGCGTATCTTGGTTGCAGCGCAGTTTGCTAACACGGTTAGCGTCTGGTTTATGCAAGTGGAGTGGGACCGCGAGAGTGATCTGGTTCTGGGGTTTATCTGGAGAAGAGGGTGGGGGGGGGGGGGGGGGGGGGCTGGCTCTCCTACATACAGTAGCAGAGCTGTGTAGAGCCGCCAGGCTGTCTCAGTCTGTGTTTGTGAGAGGGTTGGGTTGAGTGTGCGCGCGTGTGTGTGTGTGTGTGTGTGTGTGTGTGTGTGTGTGTGTGTGTGACATCGGGAGACAGAGTAGCAAGAACAGTGACCGTGAGGCAGGGTCTATTTGTGTCTCTCCTACTGGGCTTGTGAGGAGATGTCAGCCAGTGTCCCCTTACCCATGTGTGTGTGTGTGTGTGTGTGCGCACACTTGTGTGTGTGTGTGTGTGTTTGTCACTCTCTGACATGGCGTATTCCGTAGACGACAGTCTGGGAGGGGGAGATGTCATGATATTGACAAGCTGCTC
>NC_140235.1:5288164-5290664 GCF_949987555.1 Borostomias antarcticus
GTGCGTTGTGTGTCTTGTGTCCCCACAGGAAGTCCATATGGCTTAGAATACTAGACCGTGAGGAGTACGATAAGCAGTGCTCCTTCTACGTCCAGTTGCTGACCCCCCAGTGGAGACGGAGGGGACGGACAGGTGTGAGAGGATACACTGAACCCCCCCCCCCCCCCCCCCCCTCCCCCCCGTAGCCCCCCACGACCCGGAGACCTGACATGACCGCCGGTATCAGCAACACGGCGACATTCGAGAGTCCGGCTTGTAACTCTGCCCTGCCAGCGGCCTATCAGGAGGCTGTCTCAGGGGAGGGGCGTCGCCGTGTTGCCTGGGCCTGTCAGATCTAACGGGGTTGAGCGGCGGATCTACGCGCCGGGGGCCCTCTGCTAGCTCCTCCTCTTCTAGCCCCTCCCCTTCTAGCTCCTCCCCTTCTAGCTCCTCCTCTTCTAGCTCCTCCTCTTCTAGCTCCTCCGCCACTTTCTTAACTTCCTTCCCGGCTTCTCTCCTCCGTTCTGTCCCTCTTCCCGCCCAAGTCTCTATTGGACTCAGTGTACTCACACCTCTCCTTTCTCTCTCTCTCCCTCTCTCTCCCTCTCTCTCTCTCTCTCTCTCTCTCTCTCTCTCCCTCTCTCTCTCTCTCTCTCTCTCTCTCTCTCTCTCTCCCTCCCTCTCTCTCTCTCTCTCTCTCTCTCTCTCTTTCCCGGCTGGCTAACCGACTGACATTCTCACTTTGCTTACTGTAACTTTCTGTGTCTGAGGACTCAGCTCTCGCACCTCCACACATGCTGCTCTATCACTCACTCTAGGCCTCAGCCCAGGGGACCTAGTACACCCAGCTAGTACACACAGCTAGTACACACAGCTAGTACACACAGCTAGTACATACAGCTAGTACACACAGCTAGTACACCCAGCTAGTACACAGAGCTAGTACACACAGCTAGTACACACAGCTAGTACACAGAGCTAGTACACACAGCTAGTACACACAGCTAGTACATACAGCTAGTACACACAGCTAGTACACATAGCTAGTACACACAGCTAGTGCATACACCTAGTACACACAGCTAGTACACACAGCTAGTAGATACAGCTACTACACACAGCTAGTACATACAGCTAGTACACACAGCTAGTACATACAGCTAGTACACACAGCTAGTACACACAGATAGTACAGTACAGCTAGTACACACAGCTAGTACATACAGCTACTACACACAGCTAGTACACACATCTAGTACACACAGCTAGTTCACACAGCTAGTGCATACAGCTAGTACACACAGCTAGTAGATGCAGCTACTACACACAGCTAGTACATACAGCTAGTACATACAGCTAGTACACACAGCTAGTACACACAGCTAGTACAGTACAGCTAGTACATACAGCTAGTACACATATTCAGTATACACACAGCTAGTACACACAGCTAATACACACAGCTAGTACAAGCCAGTACATACATCTAGTACACACAGATAGCACAAACAGCTAGTACACACAACGTGTACACACAGGCCCTATTTGGTCAAATGGGTGCAGAGTCTACTCAAAATACTTTACTGTAAAAACATGACACTGATTCCTAAAGACAGTATGAACATTGCAAAGACATCTGCATCTACCCCACCAAAATAGGGCAGTGGTTGTACACTGGCTGTTGTGTACTCAGACCCTCACAATCACAATCTTCTTTATGATTACTAGAGATGAGAGTGCAGATAGGAGCCAAATGGTGACATCTTCAGATAAATCAATGGAGATGATATGTTATATCGACAAGCACTTCTAGCCAAGAGTGTGGTGGTGTGTTATGTGCATGTGTGTGTGTTCCATTGTGTCTGTCCAGTACCTGCCCCCCACCCCCACCTCCCTCCACACACACACACACACACACAGTGTACACAAATCATACTAATCTGAACCCAGTCAGACCTATGATGAATTTTCCATCTCTCTGTCCCATCTGTTTCTTGTCGTTCCTTCTTATCCAGCGTTCTCAACAGTTATCTGCTCCATCCAGCCGTTAATACCTGCTGCGTTTACCACAGCTCATAAACACTGCAGATTGCCTCTGATCTGTGTGTGTGTGTGCGTGCGTGTGTGTGTGTGTGTGTGTGTGTGTGTGTGTGTGTGTGATGATCAAACAGTCACTCCCCACTTCCCACCAAACTAGGACGACCTAGCTAGTCACACCAGGGATCAGACACACACACACACACACACACACACACACACACACACACACACACACACACACACACAGACAGCCAAGAGTTCCCGACAGTGGTTGGTAGCGTGTGCTGCTCCGTCGTGAGGTCCTGACAGTAAAAGACTGTATTTTATAACCCGGGCCGATGTGAGCGTCCCTGTTCCAGTACACGGCCTGCTGACCCCGCCCCCCCCCCCGGCCCGCCCCTCGGCCCCCCCGGCCCCCCGTCTCAGCCCGCGGCAGAGCGAGCTCTGCTAATGTGTTTACTCTGGACGCTCTTACTGCCAG